>NW_010972437.1:22877664-23126603 GCF_000737465.1 Haliaeetus leucocephalus
GGCCGGGCCGGGCCGGTGGCGGAAGGTGCTGCCGCAGGGCCCTGCGTCTGCCCGGTCTCCCCGGGCCGGGGTCTCGGTTGCCGCCAGCCTTCCTCCTTCAGCTCCAGGCCCGGGGAGGGGGAAGGGGCGAGGGGGGCAGCCGGAGCACCTCAGGGCCCCCGCGGTGGGCGCGGGTTTGGTCCCTTGAAGCGAAGGGAAGCGACTCGTCGGCGGTTTCTCCGCCTCCCGGGCCGGTGGAGGGCGGCAGGCCGGCGGCTGGAGCCGCAGGGTCGCCTGCGTTTGCTCCTCAGGCGGGGTGAGAGAGGGGTGCGCCGGCTGCCTCCAGCTCTGTCACCCGGGGGTTGGTCTCCGGCAGCGGGCGGGGTGGAGGAGGCGGCCGGCGGCAGCTGGGGCCTCGGGGTCGGTGCAGGTCGGTAGCTGAAGCCTGCCGTAGCAGGGACCTGCCGTTCTCCTGGGCGTCGGTGCAGGCAGCGGCGCGTTTGTGTCAAGTTTTGCGGTCTAAAGCGGCGCGAACCCGCTGTGAAGTCCGTAGCCGCCTTGCCTCTTCCCGCTCCGGCTGCCGTTGCGAACAGTGCAAACGATCGTCGGGAAGCCGCCGTGTACGTAGGTGGTAGGTGGAAGGGTCACGTTCCCAAACTGGGGTGCAGGTTGTTCCGTTCCCTGAGTTTGAGTCGGAGTCTTGATGCTGTTTCCAGGGTGTGCTTTTCCTCTGCTTTATGGGAGGGATTATATGGGCCTGTGGTTTAGGATTATTTCCTTGTCTGATCATACCTGATGATGTCAAAGTGGCTTTATTTGTTGCGTCCTTCTGTAGTGCTTTAGTTTGTAACACGCGTTTCTGAAGTATGCTGGGCAGCTGTCACAGCCCTCAAAAGCGGGGGCAATAAATTGTCCAACGCTATGATGTAGTCTCAAAGTAAGCACAGAAACTTTATCTTCCTTCTGCGTCAAGCAGGTGTGCGGCTTGCAACCCCTTCCCAATTTTATATTTTATGGAAGGTTACCATGAGAGGCAGACAGCCTGGCAAGAAATGGCTTCAGTAACCTGGTGGCTGGCTGGCTGAAGGCCAGCAGGTGCAGGAGGGTCGGCTTGCTGTTACACTAGATCTGCTTAGAATCTCTTTCAATTTTTGTGAAGCTTGACTGTTTTTGAAAAATTGAAGTATCCTGAGCAAACCATATTCACAGGTCACTTTCAAACACGTCTAAAAAAAGTTATGAGAAGATGTCAGATGCGTATAAAACAATTACTGTGAGATCACAAGTTGGAAGACTGATTCGTTAGAAAAGACTGGAACGTATACCGCTTTCTAGGACTTTTCTACATGCTGCCTCAGGATCAAGTACCATCATAACACAAAAATAAGCAAGATGATAATTGAATATGTGTTAAAAAAAAAGGTACAGTAAAACAGGCTCTGGTTTCCATCATCTGAGATTTCCCACTCGTGGGAGGAAATGAAACCAAAGCCACATGTGATGATTCCTATTTGTGAAAGCAGTGGAGTTTGATGTGTATGATAAACCAAACAGCTTTAGGGAGGGTGCAGTAACAGAGGAATGACCATTTCGGTTGACTCTTACCTGTCTGTGGCCGGCTTTCTCCATGTTCCTCTTTTCCATGAGTTCTCCCAGCCCTCATTTGCAGGGAGGGCTGTGAAGTGTCAGTGTGGGGGGAAATCAATAAAGATGGGCCAGAAGTAGATGCACACAGGGAAATGTAAGAATAGAGCAAGCGTGGAGTGATGCTTCTGTGGTGTACTCTCCTTGTTGGTCATCGTTTGGGGGTCAGAATCTTGCTGAGCAAAGGGTAGTGTTTTAGTTTTAATAACCCTTGTAGTTCTTCTGTGAGGTTTTCCAGTTGCCTCTTGAATTCATGTAATGTTTTAGCATTGACAGCATCCTGCGACAAGCAGTTCCACTGGCTAACTGCATGTTTTGTGAAGAACCATCTATGGTACCCATGAGCCTAACACGTGCTGGTTGGATTTGATACTCCTCAGTTCTGTCGTAGAATGAGATAGCGAATTCAATCCCTGTTCATTTCTTTGCACCTGTAATGGATTTATAGACCATTTGTAGTGGAAGTGCAGTCTTTTGTCATCTTCAGGTGTTTGATAGATATAGAATTTTTGGAGGAAAACCTATGAAATTTGTAATGGTATGGTGAATTACTTTGTGCAGTTTTGAATAGATGTTTTAAAAAGTCACTTAAAAATAGTTCTAAAACCACTGCCATATTTTTATGTTATTTCTTCAATCTCTACCTATATAAGTCGATATCAAATTTACCACTTCGCTCCTTCTGTAGAGCCTTATTGTTTGGAGAGCTGAGTAACGTAGCTCTTTCATTTTGAAGATTTAGTAAACTTTTTTCTGTATTAATACATTTTCAAGTAAGGCTGGATGTTCTGTTACAGTATGTGTATTACACATCTCTTTACGTACGTGTGATCTTGCAACCAAAGTGATTTTCTTTTATTAGCTTCATTTTTTAGATAGCTTTCCGATTCTGCTGTTAGGAAGCTGAGGAAAAAGTACATATTTTCACTGGTGGGTTTTTAGGATGATGGTAACAAAACCTAGCTGACTGGTGATCTTAAGACTGTTCATCTAAACACAGTTTTCACCTTGTGTGATTTCATAGTACATTAAGAGAATTGGCAGGTTTTAATGGAGACTTATCTTCTGTTAGAGAGCCTAATTTCTCTAAATATAAATAGGAGTCTTGAAGAAAGTAAATGGTTTTGTTCTAGATTTATGCAAATATTTATTTACTTATAGAATAGACATAAAAATTGAAAGAATACCTCTAAAGGGGTCTTCATCCTTTGCTTTGTCTCTTGTCTGTGCATACATGCTGTCGTTAGTGATATTTATATTCTTTGTCCATAGTTGTAGGAGTAAAGCAACTATTTTTAGATTGAATATTGAAAATCTTAATGCTTTGGAAATACAGCTGTGGTTGGTTGTATTACGTTGCTGAAGTGTTCAGGTTTCTGCTCAGAGGAAATTACAGGTTAATTAAACTTAGTGTATGAGGTGAATGATGGGATTCAGAGTCAAAGGTTGCATTACTCCGAGTTACTCATGTACTGTACATATTTTCTCATATACTGTAACATATTTACCCATTTTAAATGGCTGAAGCGATGGGACTTCCTCAACTTCACTTAAAGAACATAGAAATATTTTAACATTTCTATTATTCTAGTTTTCGTTTTACTTGAGTACCTCTTGAGTTATCTCCCTGGTGTGTGTTTGGGCCTTTCCAATAAGCAGGCCCTCACAAAAAGAGCTGAAGAATGTTCTTAGCCAGTAAAAACATTTATTAACTTTTTCTGTTTGTTCTTATCTCATCAGATATCTCAACGTGAACTTTAACTGTCAAGATCATTTGAACAGTGAACAGAACAATATTTTTCCTTCTGAGAGCTGGCTACGGGATTCTGAGTTTCTCCTGCAGTGCTGTCCTATTTGCTACCTTTTCCTAAAACAGGACATGGAGTTATGTTCCTTTCTTCATGTTAGGTGCTAATGAAGTTACTCGCTTCATCAGAGGAAATGCAGATCCATGAAATTACATTTTGTGCAGGTAAGTTAATGAGGGGAATTTTAAACTTTGCTATCACATCATTGTTCTTTTGTTTATATTGCTATAGCTCCCGAAAGTCCCTTTCAGGATTGAGTTCCAAGTGGTAGAGGTGGTTATTGTCAGAGAACCATTACAATTTAAAGCTCCTCTGCAATTTTGTCATGCTCTTGAGCTGCCGCCGTGATTATATGGTTAGCAGCATAGTTAAGAAAGCGGGTGCTATGTGCATTCTATGGGAATTGTCCTGCTGGGAGCATGTGCATGAACTCAAATAGAGATAGGTAAAAGTTTCTAGAACCGCGGGTTTAATTTCTAGAATGCTTCACTCCAGCAAGCTCATCTAGAGCAAGTCCTAAAGTTGTTTTGTTTTCTGTTTTTGTGTCCAGCTGATCAAAGCACTTTGTACAATAGGGAATTCTGTAGTGAAACGCTGAAATAACAAGCGTACCTGATAAAAGCCCAAAGGTATTCGGCAGACTACAGGCAACAGTGGCTTCCGCTGCTGTTATGACTTTGGTGAAAATCTGATATGCTATACAAGTAAAATACGAGGGTATTAGTTTGCAATTTATTTAGCTAATGTGGTGCATTTCAAAGTAGGTTGAAGCTTGACTGCTGATGAAGATGAATTTCTTAAATTGAAAATTACAACACATTTTCAATGTTTTCATTATTATATGCCTCTTTGTCTCTGAAGAGTAAATACCCTTGAAAAACCTGATTATTGATTAGTATTCAGTAGGAATCCTGATGTATATATAACCTTTGGGTAGTGGGGAAATACGGGAGGGAGTTCGGGGAAAAAATAGCTGTTTCCTCTCTTTTGTGAAGAGGCAGTGCTATTTTGGGAAAATTTGGATTCCTAACTTTTCAGAATACAGTCCTTCAGTTGGTAAGGCTTGTAAAGCACTCTTAATGTCATAGTTTGAAAGGTGCTGTAAACATGTCAGTATTGTACATGAAAGCATATTTCAGCTGTATTCAGAAATCTGTTTCCTTTCATAGTTTGTGACTGTATGGAACTTGAGTAGCATCGTCTGAGGGAGGCAAAAATCTATTTTTTTCATAATCTCTTAAGTGATAGGTGTAGTACATGGTAGGAGTCTGCAGAGCAGTTTTAAGAGTTGAGGAAGTGTTTGCTTTTGGCTTCATATAAATTCTAGCAGTTCGCCCACTTGTAAGAGGACAAATTCGTGTACTGATACTTAGCAGATAAGTAATCTTTCCTTTAATGCTCATCCTCCTAAACTTTTGGATGTTTTGATTTAACGTAAGGTTTGAAGAACTTGAAGGTTTTAAAAATGTGTCTTCAGACTTGAAAGACTGTCTGGAGGCTATATGTTTATACTGTTAAATGCCTGCTATAAATTTTCTCCTTCTGGTCGAGAAATGTTTAAATACACAACTTTTTCTTTTTTAAGTGACTATATTCCACAAAGCTTTAATTATTATGCTATGAAAATTAAATACAGTAAAAGCATGTAGGCTTTGCAAGCACCATTTCAACCTGCTCAGTATTTGTGTAATACTGATAGATGCATTTTGGAGATTTAATGAAAATGGAGACCCAGATAAGAAAAAAGACATTTCATGTTTAAGAAATTGCTTTGTGAGTTGGGACAGCTGGATTACCTTCCTTGCTGTCCTGATCCTTGATTTCCTATTTGATAGTTCATAAGTTGTGTGCATCTCTGTTTGTCAGGGTACTTAAGCAGGTACTTAGTAACACAGTTTCATGAAAGCACATTAATATTATTGCTTGATCAAGTCCTGGATCACTTTTCCATCTGGTGTATCTTCAAGGTACATGTTTTTCCTCTCCAGGTATTGTTGTTTGTTTAGACTATAATTGTTGTCTAAGTGAGAAGACACACAGCTTGAAGGGTGCAAGTGCTACAGTAGTACTAAGGCTAAATAATAGTGTTTCAATCTCCACAAGTATCTCTAGGTGAGGATTTATGGCAGTTCAGATAAAAATAGTTGAAAATGTGACACTGATGTCAGATGTGCTGCTGCTTTGTAGTTCACGTAGACTAAGAGGTCCTATTCAGTTAGGACTCTGATCTGGGTTATAGTTGAAAATCCTCCCTGTACCCCATTTTAAGCCTGAGCCCAGTATAGAGCTTGGGAAGTTTGATTAATCACAGTTGACTCCAGTGTCTTTGCTTTTACCTTAATTCTGATTCCTCCTGATTTGTGTTTTGTTGTAGGTTGTCGTTAACTCTGTTGGCAATGTCTATGATTTTATCTGCCTCTGTGGTCCGTGTGAGGGATGGACTCCCACTGTCTGCATCTACTGATTATGACCAGAGCACGGGAATGCAAGAATGTAGAAAATACTTTAAAATGCTCTCAAAGAAACTTTCTCAGCTTCCCGATAGATGTACTCTGAAAACTGGGCAGTATAACATAAAGTAAGGCTTCTCTTTTGTATATTTGTGACATCCTGGTTGTGTCTGTCTGTGAGTTAGAGAGTTAACAGTTCACATTAGAAATGATTAATCAAACTAAGATTAATTCTTGGCAGTATTTATGTATCAGAAATTTAAAATTGAGAAATTGTAGAAAGATTTGAAAGCTACTCAAACTTTGGTGGAGGTTCTACTTTGAAATAAGACAATATTTTATAAGTAGCGAAGTCCTTGACTTAGTAGCAATATTTCTTTAAATTTCAAGGTTGTTTCTTACATGAAAATCACCAGACTTGTTCTTCATCATGCTAGTTCAACTACTGTTCATTTGTTTTCTCTTTTTACTCTACACGAATTTAAACAATATTGTACCTTCAGGACTTCTGTTGACTTCAGAGAAAACATGCCCTAAACCCCAAGCATAACTTAATAATTATTTCATACGGCACACAGGGACTGAGAAGGGTGGGAGTGATTTTTCTAGTGTGAAGGCAGTGTGTAGTAAAGTCTTGAATGTTTGAATGGAGCTTCCCTATCCTACTGCTCCATCCAGCACTTTCACAACCATGCTTTTTGTTTTCTCTTCACGCTTTTGTGTTTTGACTTTTTTTTTTTAATAACTATTGCTAAATTTTTTTGAGCTAGTCAATTTGATAGTGTACTGCATGATGACACTGATTAAGTAATAATTCAGAAGATGCTCTTTTTTCCATTTGCAGTGTGAAACTTGGATTATCATGAAATCATTCTTTGAATCTATTGTTTATTCAGAATTTTGCTTTATATGTGACCTTTCTCCTTAGTATTGGTAACTAGGTACACCTGTGTGTAGTTGGTAATTCAGTTGCACTTTAGCTGAGCTAAATTCTGATTCTAATTTAGATATGCTATTTTAAATGAGGTGAGTAATTTCATCCTAACCCCTAGCAAACGTGGAAGTTACAGTGGTGGAAAGTATACCACCTGAATGATACTAGAAAGTGCTCAGCCTTCTCCATCTCCCATTGGTATATGTGAATTTCCAGCATTTCTCAGGATTAGGGCCAGTATAGACTAAATTTTTCCAGTTAATGTTGTTTTTAAATCCTCAGCTGTAGTTGGCTTGTAAACTGATAAGCTTAAAAGAAACTTTTAAGAATGAGACATAAGGCTTAGTCAGGATGTTTTTTATTACTTTTGTCTTTGATTTCTTTCGATAGTGTAAGTTATCCATCAAGATTTTGAAGAAATTTCAATGTGTCATGTAAATATGAACTCTATTTAATGAATTGCCTAAATGCAATAGGGATATGTATATTGAAAACTGTCCTTTCTAATTTCATATTTGCCATCTCTGGTCATCCTTGCAACTATCTTTGGATAATGATGAATCTACGGAACAGTTTTATTTCCTCACGTATTTTAGAAAGAACGAACTTCTACTCCTCCCCCAATCTGAAGATGAGTTTTTGCATTTTTGCGATGCACCAGATCACATATTCTGTATTTGAGATGAATGAAAAGCTATTATGGGACAAACCTGCTGTGTTTCTGTATCCCAAAAGCTCTATGTTATTTTTCTGTTCCATGTATGTGAAAGTGTATACATATGTATACACACACACGTATATATACATACACATATAGTATAACACAGCTTCTCATATGATTGTATAATGTGGTGTTAAAGTAAAATATTGCCTAAAAGTAAATTGTTTTTCTCCTAGAATAGTGTTGAACTTTTCAGTAAACTTTAACTCCCTTGCTACCGCAGAACAGTTTTTGCTTTTCTGATTATAGAATATAAGATCAGACTAGTGAAGCAGTGAATTACCTGGATTTAAATTTGAAATTTTGAATTTGTTGTCTCAATTATAGCTTTATAAGTTCTCTGGGAGTAAGCTATATGATGTTGTGCACTGAAAATTATCCCAGTGTCCTGGCTTTCTGCTTCCTGGATGAGCTTCAGAAAGAGTTCATCACTACCTACAATATGATGAAGACAAATACTGCTGTCAGACCGTACTGTTTTATAGAGTTTGGTAAGGATCTGACTTTTTTTTTCCTTGATTCTCACACTAAGACAAATGAATATTTAAACAGATGTGCAACTTAATGCGCACAAAACAAAAATGTCCAAGGCAGTTTATAGCTGTATTTCGGGTGGATTTAGAATCTGATTTAACTCCTGTTAGCGTCAATAAAGAAATACTTCTGTGGGCATTAAATTAGGCTACTAGAGTTTTATCCAAACTTGTTTATAATCTTTCTGTTCATTCCAGTAGGTTTTGGTTTAAGCCTTGTGTGACCAAATCTGGAGTTCATCTTCTCCTAGTTAATAATACTAGGAGTTGTTTGACTTCATACCTGTTGAAATACTTAACCTGTAAAGGCATTTGAGCTTCATAAATTTCTCAAGTAAAAGACTGCAATTTCATGTTTGCTCTTAGCAGTGCTATAATTTTTGTTCAGTACATGAAAGGGAGAGATTTTTATTTGTCCTATGATATAGTGAAGCATTTAATCTTTTGTCATGCAAGCTCCAAATACAACTAATCTCAGGTAACAGCTCTTACAGATTCCATTAAGATCTGTCGCTTTAATACTATATGTTAGGCATTTATTTTAAATATTCTTGTAAAACACATTAGAACAAAAAGAACTGCAGTTTTAGAAATATGGGGGATGATATTCCAGTTGGTTAATTCCTGTCTATAATTTAGTCAGGCAATTTTGAACAATTTCTGTATAACATTGTTGTCTTCCTTATGAAGATTTCTCGGCACATTCTTTTTTTTTTTTTCTTTCTTTTTTTTTTCCTCCCCTAATGCCTTCTTTCTTCAGCTACTTGTTAAGTTAGAGTGTAGGTCTGTTACAGTGTTTGTATGTGTATAATACAGTATTAATTTTCTCTGCTTGAACATTTTGCAAGCAAGTTTCATACTCAGGTAAGTTTATACTTGAATGCAGGAGTTAATTTTTTTTGTAAGGGTATTCAGTAAACTAACAGAAAAGCTAGAATAAATGCAGTAAATCCATTGTATTAGCAATGCATTCAGTCTCATGCAGTGAAAAGTCATTAGTTTATTCACAGTTATTAAGTAATTAGATTTCTAGAGCTTAAATTTTTTTTTACTGCAGAATTAAATAGCCCATGATGTATAAGTCACAAACCAGAAATAGTATTAAAAATTCCAAGATAAATACAAGCATTTCAAACAATATATTTCAATTTGTGAAGTATGTAGTACATAAAGCTGCATGGTCTTGGATTATTTAATTAACAAAAGCCCATAAGGATATACCTTTTTATTTTAAATTTTATACAGATAATTTCATTCAGAGGACCAAACAGAGATATAACAACACACGTTCTTTGTCAACAAAGATGAATCTTGCTGACATGCAGACAGAAATCAAACTGAGACCACCTTATCAAATTTCTGTGTCAGAACTTGGTTCAGCTAATGGGTTTGCACATTTATCTGTGGCGGAATATAAGGGTACTGGTAAGATATCTGCAGGTAAGTTTCAGGCTTTAGTTTTTGCATTCTTAAATGAGACAGATGCAGGGTAGTAGAATTAATCTTTGATATTTTTTTCTTTAAAAAAAGCTTTTTCACCATAGTGTTCATAAAGCATAAAGCTGACATGAGCTTACGCATGTCTTAGCTTAGATGTCTGTTTCATCCTTTACTCAAAATGCGTTATCTTCCCAAGGCTCTCAGAGATAGAAATGGGTCTATTCAATGGACTGCTTTATTGAAGGAAAAAAAAATCCGCATGAAAATAAGCAAATGAAGATGAGCACTTAACAAGATGATCTTCTTTTTCTGACCTTTTAAGATTTATGAAAATTTTTATTATTTCCGCCCAGTAAGACCCAGTGATGACATAAGCTAAGAGCAGTGTCAAGAGTTAGAGCAGCTGGAGGGAGAAGCATCACTTTAGGAAGCATCTGTGGCGGTGAAAATCCAAAGAGCTGTGCCTTGTGTACGATGTTAATAATAGTAATTATGTATATACTTGCCACATTCATTTAAGTAGTCTTCAATTTTTTAAAACTTTAATTTGTTTCATGTCCGAGGTAAATATGGAATTGTGTGGTTGAACTGGGTTAAAGGTTTGTGCTATTAAGCGAATGCTCTGAATTGGTTTGAGGCCCACCTTTAGAAGTTTCCCAACAGGACAGAAAACTTAAAACTCACCAAGTCCTTGCACTAATATGTGGACTCCACACGTGAAACTGACATAATCTGATTTCAGTCTTCTAAGTCAGTGAAGCAATATCATAAATAGAAGAAAAGGTTAAAGTGTTGATTTTAATTAGTTAATATCTTCCTTTTTTTTCCTAAAGTACCTCTGTCTATAAGGCTAGTTATTCTGGGCAGACATCCACCAATGCCGTTCACAGTGTCAGGGTGAAAACTGGAATCATAAATCTAAACACTTGCTACATTCTGTAGTACAAGAGATCAGCTTAATTTTGTGCAGTTTATATATATATATATATATAAAAATAAAGAAAGGTCTCTTTCCCAGTGTATTATCCTGATTACTTCATGTGCTCGTAAGGGTTCCTCTAGAAGATCGAAACCTACTTTCTACTGAAGATGAAAAGCAGACAAAATCGCTAGGGTGCCCTGTTTGTACTGCTGGGGCCCTGATCCTGAGAATTCTAGGTGCTATGAGACAGCGTAGAAATAGCTTACAATCTCTCTATTTGCAATTTAACAGTATTAGAGAGAGATTCTGGAAAATAAATAAAGGAAGAGTGTGAAGATTGTTAAATTGTTTAGAAGAGTGGAATCTTTTAAGCAGCACTGTACATGCCTTTAATCATCTACTGCTTATATGTGTCAGCTGTTTTTAAAGGTATGTAATGCTGTGATACCATTCTTTTGCCGCTTTTGATGGTTACGTTGTTATTACCTCTTGATGTTCTAGTGTAATTCTGGCTGGTGGAAGAGGTTGTGGTGGCAGTAGTGGCAAACGGTTAACTCTGAAAATTGTCTAGATTCAAACTTCCTGAAATTGGAAAAAGAAAAAACAATGAACATGAGAGAATTCGGCCTGTGTAAAAATTGGCTGTATTTTTAAAGTTGTCCATGTAGTAGGAGGTGAGGTTTTTATCACTTTTCTGAGAAAAAGTGTTGGAACATCATATGGCCCTAAATTAAAATGTGTAAGGACCATGTCCCTTTTTACTATAAAGTAAAATTAAACAATAATAGGCAGATGATCTTCCAATTTTTTTTTACCTACTTCTCCACAACTTGTCTTACGGAAGCAGTTCTGTTGTCCTCTTTTCTTTCCATGTCAACTTTCTTCTGTTCTTTTTCCCTCTTTCAGTTACTTTTAACTTTCTTTTTCCTCTGAATTCCATAGATCTCTGTTCAGTTATCCACTTCCTTCCTTGAATTGCTGTAGAAACTTACCGTCAAAGGGCTGTACATTATGAGAGGTTTGCACTTTGCTCCTTCTTCAGCTCTTCAAATTTTAGATGCTATTGAATAACAGTATCGTTTTTAGCAAGTCTGCTAATAGTATTGTAATTCTTTACATTCATCATTTCTCTCCACCCTTGAAAAGAACTTTCTCTCGATGTTTGCTACCCACTCAGTTGGCTACACTTCAAAGTTTCTCCTTTGCTCTAAGGACAAATTCTCACAAAAAGATATGGTTGGCCTAGTGTAATTTCCTGAATATGCTGTCCTGGTAAAAAAACATGACTAGCTATAAGTGAATTAAATATGTTAAATCAAGTTGGATAGCATGCAGAGCTAGGAAGTTAGGTAGATGCAAATCTTGTTTTGTTACACAGTATTGGAGAATTTGATGCATTAGTTTTGTCTATGCTGATGAAGCATTGTCTGTTACTTGCTTATATTTGTACTTGGATATGTATCCAAGGTCTAGTGCTAGGCCTATTGTTAAAGTAATTCAAAATAGCAGCCCATTTCCTTTAGCGAAAGTTGTGCTGTGTAGTGAGGAATAGCGGTAATTATTAATGTGTGAAGCATAAGGTGTGCAGATTATGGATAGAATTTTGCTTCAAAGGTGAATGTAGGTGTTGGCAGGCATTAGAAATAGGGTGACAGCATGCTGATGTGTGATGTTTTAAGTTAGGATAAATTTACTATTTTCTGACCTTTTTCCAAGGAAGGAACCGTTGTCAAATCAAAGTTACTTTTTGCTTGATGGTGTACTCGATGGTTTATTTTTATACATTTTATTTTTAAAGAAATGTCCTTACAAGTAGTGCAGTTTCTCTCATCGTGTAAATTTCCTGAATTTTTATTTAAATTTTAACATTTTAATTCAGAATTTTTGCTTTATTTGATCCTTGGCTTGTGTTACAGAACTTTTGATATGGTAATTGTTATATTTCTAACATTTCTGGATGTACTGACTCAAGGTGAGCTGTCCTTTACCCTCTCTTCTGTGACACTCCTCCTTTGTTCTTCTGGTTTTGCCTTTATTTTTTTGTATTTAAATGACTCTTGTTGCTTTGATTGTAACACTAAAACTTATTAAGCCCTGGAGAGCTTAATGACATCAGTAGTGGCATGCAGTGTCCTCTAAAGTTTTTGGATTTGTTTTCATATTTTAGTAAGAGAGAAAAGTTAGTATTTTATGATCCTTCATAGACTGTCTTGATTTAGCTGACAAGACTCTTTACTTTTTCCCCCATAGTTCTCAAAGAGGTGTTTTAAATACTGTTTTAACACATGATATTTTAAAGTTACCCTGATGCATGGGGAAAATGAGATTGTCTGGAGAGCTGTCCATGGAGAGCAGTGAACTAATTTTATCCACCAGTTAATGAAATGCAATTACTTTTAGCTAAAAATAGTCACATAGACCTTAAGCTTTTTGCCACTCTCTAGATGAGATGGTTTAAAATAAAACAAACCAACCAGTTACAAGTCACTGAAAAAGAATGGTTTGGTATGCAATTAGCATATCTAACCTTAACTGAGTGGTTGCTGGTAGTATTCCCCTAATATGCACTACAGTTAGAAAAGCAATAAGCTCTGTAAGTTAAACATGGGTTATGCTTTTGTTTTAAAAAAACCCAACCTTACACTATTAAATTCAGCATAAATGAGTTAACTGAACTAGTTTTGTGTTTTATTTTTAAGTTAACACACACTCATAATTAGACAGCCCTGTCTACTTATCAATGTGAAATAGCTTTTGTCGTTTTTTCTTTAGGTTCTGTAACTTCATAAACTGTTTGGAAAGCCTTTTTTCCTGGATCTGTGCAATGCAAACAACTGGGATTGACACCCCTCTCTCTATTAATGTTACAGTTCATTAACCTCATTGTTCACATCTTTACACTTCGTTGATTTGAACAGAATGATTTAAGTATGGCTCAGTAGTCCTGTTATTTTCCCAGTGTTGCCTAGACTGTTAAGAGTTTTGCATTGTTTTTTATATCTGCTTTCTGTTATTAATTATGGAAAGGGACAGTAATGAGGAACATACATAACTGTTATGTACTTGTGACCCTAGATAAGCCTGAAAGAGTGGGCGTGCATGGAAGGAAAGTGTGTTTTGATTTTAATGTGTTTTGTAAGAGACTTCTAAGCACTAACTGGAAGGTCTGTATAAGGTCGTAATATAGCTACTAGCTTAGTTTTGGAACCGTCTTTTTATTTGTTTCTTTGGTAGCACTCACTGGCTGTATTTTTTAAGGTAGGGGACTGTAATAGCTTTGCCTTATAGTGTTCCATTCAGCAAACAAGCTAAATCAGTCTCAATAGCTCTGCTAATGCATTAGTGTTAAAGAAAAGTGGAGGTTGTGCGAGGAGCTCTTAAGTATGTGACTTATTAGCTGGCTACTAATTGTGGACAAATTTCACTAGCAAGTGCATCATTTGCCATTGATTTCCTGGAATGTCTGAGCAGCTTTCAGTACCATACTGATTAACCTGAATGTATTGAGTTAAAGACTAAATATAATAAGACAATTGTATATGTGAATTGAAGGAAAGTATACATTTTGTTAAACCTTGTGTTGAAATATTTAAAATGTTTCTTCTTTTTATTAAAAAAGATGGACATTTTGTGGTTTGCTTCCATGATCTCTTCTTGAGCTTGAAACCACTGAAAAATGAGATTACTATTTTACTAAATTTCTAAAGATGTTGCTTTGACCTTTGATATCTTTCTGTGATCTTCTGCTTTGCAGCTCCTCATCAGCGTCTGGAACCTGTCACTCTGCCAGGGATTGTCTCATTTGTGCTTAGTCTGTTATGTGGGGCTTTGAATTTAATTCGTGGCTTTCATGCCATAGAAAGTCTTCTCCAGGTATTGTACATGTTTATGAATTTAAGAGCTATGCATCATAGCAATCATAATATCACCTTAGAAGATGCTTGCTATATGAACTAAGTCTTGCCAGTTTTATTTTCAGAAATACTGTTTGTGAGGTCAGACCTCTGTTTATGAAACCTATATTGTTTGTGATCTGTGCATCCTTCCTGAGTGTGATGCATCATTCATTGAGGCTGTTTCAAAAGCAGTAGAAGGTGGGTGGCCAACTCCTTCGTAGGTACTTTGGTAGCAGTGAGTATGTGAACATAATGTTCTGTTTTCTAAATTTATGCCAAGATATGAGACGTTTAATTTTAATAGATGTTATTTAAAAACACTTGACAGAAATGATGAACAGCTTTGAAAATCTGCCCAATTTTTTTTGAAAGGTCCACAGAGCAGGGATCTTTAAACAAGTTCTGTAAAATTGTTTTTTAGAAACCTTTTTTAGTTTTTGTTTGTTTGTTTTTAATAAACCTTCTTAAGTAGGATGCTTATTTCTCTTTGTGTGCTGAAAGGATCAATGTAAGGAAGACCGTTAAATGATTTCTCCTACCCCCCCCAAACAACAACACCCCCGTCGTCAACAAGCATTTATTTGTTTATGTGAACTCTTTGCTCTGACCCTCCCCGTAGCCTTTCAGTTTCTTTCTATTCCATTTCTTGTGCTAGTTGTATTCTCATTGCTACAATGAAAATAATAGTGGTTAATGATTTCAAGCAATTCAAGTGAATATGCTGGTAGTGCTTGCAAGCATGCACAGAAAGTTCACGTGTGTTACCACAAAAAAAAAAAAAAGACTTAACATTAAATGGCTCTACTGTTGTGGTGGTGGAGGTAGAAACTAAAAACCCTGTGGAAGTTTTCTGAAAGAAAACGGGAATCTTCCTGTTTGGCTAATAGAGAATCTTTTTATTCAAACTTATATATGGACTTTATAACGGCAATGCTTTTGATACCTAATGGATTTTCTTAGGGGAGTGAGGTAAAGAAGATGATACAACTGTATTCCAGTTGTCTTACATAATTATTGATACATGTAAAGATTTAATAAAGCAGTAATGTTTGAGGTCTCAGCATTTCCTGAAGACTAAGGAAGAGATGAACAGGGTTAATGAAAGTGTTTCATGCTAGGTCCTTCTTTTGAGGTTTTTTTTTTTTTTTTTTTTTTTTAACAAAAAACAAGAACAAAATAGTGAACATACTCTCTACTTTATCCCTAATTAGAGTTTTCTGTGATATGCACAATTCTCTCAGTTTATAAATAGGAATAAATTTCAAGTACACTGTAGTACAAATAGAACTGAACAGATTTCTACCACTTAGTGTAATGTTTCTAGAACTTGTTTTGTTACCTTTCTGCAGCTGATTTTTTAAAAAGGAATGCCAATGTTAGACTAACCTATTTAAGTGATGATAGGACAGCCAATTAATTTTATTATATATGTTATTGCATCTGGAGGTAATAGATGGCAGTACAGATGGAAGATATTTTTTCATTTCTGACATATGAGGCATACTAAAAATCCATTAAAATATCCCTTAATTTACTTTACTATGCAAAAATCTACAAGGTTTAGGGAGAAATAATCCAAAGCGTGATTAATGGAACTTCTTCTGAGAAGTAATTCAAAAGCTTCTCTCTGAATTAGTGTTTCCTTTATAATCAGTGTTTTTATTTGGGTGTTACCAAAACTCTGTTACATTCTGTAGCTATACTCCAGTAAATACGCAGTGGCACTGAGGCAAAGATTTACATACAGTTCAGGAGCATACTGCATTGTGTAGGTAAGTTTTATGTGCAGACATACAAACTTTTTCCTAGCCAACACCGTAGATGGAAATGCTTCACACTGAACGTACTCTGAGCAGAAAGAAGTTGTAGTTCCAAATGGACCACCTTCTTCTCAGAATGATACTCACTTTCAAGGAAGAACATTTGCATGAGTACCCATTGTTTTCCTGGGAAAGTTTTTGATCGTTGCAGATGTTTGTTTGAAATGCAGTTAGAATAATCACTGAGCATGTAAATTTATTCTGCTCAGCTCTATAGAAACTTAACAACCCGTTTGAATAAGTTAGAAGGAATTTTTTTTGTTTTGTTTTTTTAAACACATAGTAGAAAGATCTATCACTTCATGTAAATTTTTCTGTCCTTTCCTTCAAGAAAACTGAATTTTCCAATAATCTCCCTCTGATAAATTAATCTGCTTTCGTTTGTTCTCACTGCCATGAACGCAGAGCTGCCTGCGTTATTCTCTGTGTGGAATTTTACCACACCCTAGTGGCCAGTATGTGTCTTTGCCTTTTATCTCGTTTCCATTTTGTGAAGCTGGAGGAAGGCACAATTCTGCAAAGCTGATGTTAAAGGTAGTTACCAGTGTTTAGACTTGAGTTTTCAAAGGCATCTGGAGAAGGTAAGTATCTAGTGTTAGAGCTGGGCTTCTTTTAAGGCTTTTGAAAATCGCAGCTTTAGTTGTGTGTTGCAAATAAACTTTTTGGTCAGATTCCAGATCACAGTGTTTTTTTGCCAGACATATAAGTAAGCAATGATTAGTGCTAACACTTTTGGTTTAGCATAGTATAGGAACTACTATAAATTTCTATGTGAGGCTGTTGTAACATACAATAATAAATAACTTTCATACTGTAAATACCTGGTATTTCACTGAAACATTGTAAAACATGGCTTTTTGTTTTATTTTCACAGAATGAAGGTGAAGATTTCAGCTATGTTATCGCATTTTTTCTTGGAACAGCTGCCTGTTTGTACCAGGTGTGTTCTTATGCTTGCATAATTCACTAGAGTTTAGAAACATTACCCAGTCATGCATAAATGTCATCATGTTTTCTTAAATGTCACAGATACTTGAATAGGGCAATTATAAAAATAATTTCTGCTCTATTTTATTTCATTAATCATAAGCTATCATACAGTAGATTGATATAAAGAGCTTCTGTTTGCTGGCATTTTTCTCCAGTTAGTTGATTACAAGATTTGGTGTACTTTTCTGTCTGAAGCTTACAATTAATCTCGAAAGTCACAAGCAGTGGAGGTTATATCATTTCCTTAAAGTAGTAGTTTCATAGTTCAAGCAAACTTAACCATCTGAACAAATGCCTTACTGCTTCTTTCCTTTGGAAAGATTTGAAGTAAATACAGTAATACCTAGGCACCACACCCCAGATTTTTCCTCACTTCATACATTATTGTGCATCTTCTTCCTAAAGCTTTCAGCCACTTTCCACTATGTTTTCCTTCTCCTGTCTGATACTTCACATTGCATGTCATGTCTGTAGGTTTTCCGTTTCTGCATCTGGATTTGACTTTCCTATATAGTTTGTAGTGAGGTATTCTTGTGCCCGTTAGCATTTGTCATTCAGTGACACTGCTGTCACGTTTAGCTATGACTATAATGTCTGTCATGCTCAATTGCTGCTGTTATAATTTTTTTGACTTTTAATCTCTTGCACTTGTGGAGTATGCAGTTTCTACTTCTTCCCATGTGCCAATGTCTAGCGCAGTGTCAGACCATAAAATAAAATAATGTCTCAGGATTTTCCTTTTATATCAGCCTTTCTAATAGTCAGCCTTTTGTCCAGGTTGCCTGTAATCTCCATTCTCTACAACTTATCTCTAGCAAAATGTCACAGTACAACTTGTGTTCTTCACCGCTTGTTGACTTTTCATCAGCTTCTGCCTTAAATAATTCTTCAGATTGGTGTTAATTTTCCACGCCAATAATCCGTTACATATCAGATAAGGTGGAGCTCCTCCATTCTTTTTTGTGTGAAAAATACACATTCTTCCCTCTCCCAAATTAGAAACCTTATTCTTTATGAAGTATTCATGCCTGTGCATTGAGACATAAGGACATATGTCTTTCCCCCACTGTCTGACTTGAATAGAGCTGTTTTAAAGAAAGAACCCATGCAGCTTGCAATGTAGGCTTTTTCTTAATACTCAAAATATATCTGGTGAGACTCTTATTCCGCACGTTCTAGTGTCATTCCTACAATATGTAATTGGTCGGTTTTCATAACTAAGAGGGCTGTCAGTTCTCTGGCATGTTCTGATGTTCTTTTGCCACACTTAGGAGTTGGGGAGATTAATTCCATATGTTGCATGACAGCACATCTCATTGTCATTCACCCACAAGGTGTCCATAATGCTGTATTGTCTCATTCAGTTAATAACAACATAGCAGCGTGTTTTTAGTTTCCAAGAAAATGTTTGTAACCTAGGTGTGCAGGCAGAAAATAGGACTTGCAAGGAATATGATGTTTTAGGCTCGCTGACATGTCTAGTGTTGTTCCATGGTTTCTAGTCTCTTCTGAAGAAGGAAGTGTACAAAAGTAACAACTGTCTCAGTTGTACCCAAAGTGCAAAGTGTCAGGAGCTGAGTCTTCAGTCATTTCTTAACATTTATTAAAAGAAAATAATAAATCTTCTCTGAAGTAGCACAGAGGAGCCTTTTACATAAAAGCATGCTCAGTAATTGCCATGCTAACACTTCCCTTTAATAGAAGAAAATAACCCCTCAGGAACTGTGTAACAGCAGTTGTTATAGTGAGGTGTTAAAACCACAGTGCTTTGGCCTTTTGACTGGTGCTCTGTTTTGTAAATGGCAAATCTTCTAGCATCTCAGACCTAGACTAATGAAAAGATAAGCCTCAGAATTCATATAAAACAGGTCTTCAGTAAAATTCACAGTCATTCAACATCATGTTGCAGTAACATTTTTAAACTTCTATAGTATTTTTGGTTTTTAAACCCTTCATATTTATTAATCATTTCGACGGAGCATATCCTGACTCTTACTTTAATCTTGGAAGCAGTTACACTTCTTCATATGTTGTCAGTGGAGGCGACAATGCTAGAAAATTATCTGAATTCTTACTGCTGAGATACTAGTACCAACTAATTGCTCTTTTAGATATGATTTGTAAAACTGTCATCACAAGTGGGTTGCATTTGCTCAGCTCAAAATGGCCAAGCAGGTTCAGAGGAATTCCATCTAGATTCTGAAACATGGATTGCTTATCTCTAGATTAAGTTTGCTTTGGAGGAAGGACATACTTCATTCCTATACATACGTCCTATACAAAGCTTACTGATACTGTCAGTACTCACATCTCTGAAGATATTTAGATATCCAGAAATTACAAGTAGCTTTGTTAATCTCAGCCACACTTACAGTGGAAACACATGCTTTATAAGAAAGTGGTTGAGTTTTGACTAGAATATGAAGTAACCTCAATAAATTGCATTGTTTGGTTGCAAATGTACAATGCTTTGGCCCTTTTTTGAGGAACCTGAAAAATGAAAAAATTTAAGTAGAGTTTCTCTGACTGATAAAATGTGGCAAATGCCCAGGAAGAACAGAAATGACACTTAGATAATCTGATGATGGATGCTGTTAAAAAATTTGTGTGACCAGGTTATAGATCCACGGGGAACAGATTTGGAATACAAAGTAAGCCCAAGTGATGTTATCTACCTTGAAGCACAGCAAAAACTTTCTTCAGCAGACAGAAGTGGCTAGAATCCAGAGGGGGGGCAAACAATTTTTTTTTTTATAAGTCAAGGAAGTAGTTTGAACAATAGCAGAAGTAAAAATAATGTGTACATATAAGCTATGTCCTTTTAGAGATGAAAACAGAGGCGAGAGACTCGACCAGATTTCCAGTTGCAGTAGGAAGAAGGCAGAGAAGGGAACTGTGGGCAGTCCTGACATTCTGTGTTACACCACAGCGTGCAGAAACTGGCCCTTGAAACATGGTAGAATTACAGTAGAGCTGTTGTGTATTTCTCTCCAAATGCGATCCGTCTTGCACCAGCTGAAAAAGGGCAGCGGCTATTTGTGGACTTTTCTGCATCTGCCAGTTAATCCTCTGCATTAACCCTGTCAGGACACTGAGTTGGTATCTGGGGGATTGCCTTGTGCTGAGTAATCCCAGCTGCAGGGCCCTGGTATTTTCCATGTCCTTCCCATTGGTTTGCCTGAAGACGACTTAACACAGGCTCTTGTTCCTTCTCCATTGCTCGGGTGGAACAGAGAGTATTTTGACCAGAGGTTGCCAGGAACGTTCATTTTCCTTAGTCATGGCCCACTCGTTATTGCAGGTTGTAATCAATTATTATGAAAGAATTGTTCTCAGAGAGGGTTTAATGGAAGCAAAATGTAACCTTGTATTGATGTCAGGTACTTTTCACCCTTCCACCACTGCTAAATTGATACTGTTCTTACATGTTTGGTTTAGACTTTTACTGGTTTCGGGTTTGTAACTTCTCAATGACCAGATAGCATTTCTTCAGTGGAAGTTATTTTCCACGCGGTAATCTGATTTCTTTTTTATTTCCTGACAGTGTTACCTGTTTGTATACTACACGGGCTGGAGGAATGCCAAATCCTTCCTGACTTTTGGGTTAATTTGTCTGTGTAATATGTATCTGTATGAACTGCGCAACCTGTGGCAGCTCTTCTTTCATGTGACTGTGGGAGCGTTTTCTACCTTACAAATTCGACTGCGACAACCACAGGGAAAGTCCCCTGATTACAATGTCTGACAAGTCCTGGAACATTTAGAGGCAGTCTTGTTCCAACAGCTATTCACTCTCAGGAATGTAAAGCTGTTCTCCAAAAGAAGCTGTCTGGATGGGGCTTTTTTTTTTTTTTGTTTTGTTTTTTTTTTTTTTAAATAAAGCAGTGTAAGATGCCTGTGGACATTTTTCACTTGATGGTTAAACTTTTTTTTTTTTTAAATGGAGGACACAAAAGAATATGGGAGGAAATGGGTTATATCAATGCAGTGAAATGTATATAGGGACACCAAGTTTGGGGAATTTCACTGGTGGCATAAAAAAGCTTCATTCAAAAGTATGTTAATGGAAGGAATGTATACAGTACGTGTTCTGCATATCATGCAAGCTTTTCACTTCCAAAATCAGTTTTGCCTTTGTGAGGCAGTAGGGGATAGGCTAAATAAATAATAATAATGCTATTGCATATTAGCAAACTAGATTTGGAAAATGTAAGATACTAAATTTTGGAATGTTTTGTTTCACATTGACATATATGTGAATGTTTTCTTAATTAAAATGTAACCTGGAAACTCTGTTTCTGGTGATCAGCTTTATGGCACCTGTGGCCCTCTGTCTAGTGCTATAAATACTTTAACATTTTGTCATTTATGATTTCCTTTTAATTATCCTTTGAAAGTGATCTGTGTGGACAGGGTTTCTTTTTAGTAATTATTCAAAAAGTTCTGCCACTTAACCCAGGATTTTTGCACGCTTCCTGTGTTTGAACTCTGGAAAGGTTGAAAGGAAATGAATTGGTGAGTAAATAGGGTGACTTGTACTTGTTGGACTATTGTTCTTTTTATATACTTTTAGAAATGGATGAATAATTAGCTCAAACCTGAGATAAAAAACTGGTGACAGGAAAATAATGAATCAGTCTGATTAGCTTAAACAAGAAAAGACCAGGGATTTTGTTTATTCTTGTGGCTTATGTGTTGGATGTTTTTGTGCTGGGATAGAATCTCCTTGATCTAGACTTGTGTTTGAGAGAACCGGTGTATACTCCTGAAGTTGGTGAATCAACTAGCAAACCCCAAACACTTAGAATGGCAACCATATAGTACCATCATCAGTTACACCGGTTTTTTTACAATTACATGACAGTTATTTACGATGTTTCATAATGTACAAGTAGATAGGTTTTTGTTTTTTTTTTTTTTTTAATATATGACCTGGAATAATGTAGGGGTTCACTGATATGCTGAAAAAAAAGGAAAAAAAAAAAGGAAAAAAAAAAGAAAAAAAGCAAGCTTTAATGGCGGGGAGGTTGCCATGCTGCTTGTGTTGTTGGATTTGGGTATTGGCAGAGCTTTGCTGTGCTATGAAGTGTTGCTCCTGGCAAATTTCTTTGGGCACTTCATACCAGAATGTTTATGTGTTTCAGTAAATTATTTAGTGTCAGATTATGACCAAGAAGAAAGGAGCTAGATATATTCTTTTCTTTTTAAATAGGTTGTACTAGTCAAGAAAATGATGCATGATACAACCAAAAAGAATTAGAGAATGAAATTATAATCCAAAGTGAACAGGAGCAACACTTATTATATTCTTCGTAATGTGTGTCTGCCTGATGTCTGAGATCAAGACCTTGAAGATACCTTGGTGTGCAGCCTCAAAAGACTGGTGTTGGAGGTGATGTGCTTTGCAGTTATTTCTCTTCCCTCCCTGCTTTGAGACAGAGAAGAATGAATTCGTGAACATGGTCTGCTTTTGTTTTGGGAATCCAGAAGATGGAGGAAAGATAAAGAGGAGTGAATTGAAACATACAAGAATTTTAGGAAATGTTTACACCATGAATATTTTAAAAATCCAGAAGAACAGCAAACAGCCTTTGTTTAGCACCGAGAAGTTTGCTTGTATTAGTATTCAGTGTACCTTTCTGAACTCTGGATACCAGAGAAGGTGAAAAGCAGTCCTTTACCATTTTAAGTCAATGATTGAAAAATATAGCTATTCATGTTTTACGTATAAAAACAGGTTTCATCTTGTGTATAAAGTCTAGAAGAGTCCTTATACGTATCTTTTCACTGCACCTCCATTGATAGGTAGGGAGGCTATTATGAATGCCTGAAGTACTGCTTAGTTTTTAACTCGGGCTGTTGTGCGCATAAAGAATTTTCTGTTGCATCATTTCTTCAGCGTATGTGTTGGCAGAGAATCTTGTTTTCTCTGAGACACCTTCCCTTCCTGCTGTTCCTAAAGATGCATTTGTAAGGAATGAAAATTTCCTTTGTCATAGCATCTGGAGCCATTATTCCATTCCAGTTATGCTGGCATTAAACTAATTGTTGATTAGCAGGTATAATGAACAAATGCAACCGTCAGTGTAATAGAAGACTGGGGGTTTTGCTTGCTTGTTTTTATGGCACTGATAAAAATCCCATTTCACAATGAAAAGTTAATGAGCATGACTGTTCTTCATTACCTGATATTACTAGGTGCCAAAACATGGCTTTCGAACATATTACTTTAGTTTGACTATAATATTAGAACTTGCTGAAATTTTATGTGAGATGAGAAACAAGATACACCAGGCCAAGTTGGAGGTGAAAATTTACTGTAAATTCCCAGGATTTCCCATTTGCTTATACAAACTCAGCATTCAGAGAAATAGTAGGTGCTTCCCTGCTGATTTACCAGACACTTGAGTTATTAGACTTCTGAACTTACAAAAGATGACTACTCTTTTGAACAACATGCATTATTTTAGTTTGAATTGCACAAAGCCATTTGTAGTTGCTTGATTTGTCTGTGGGTTTTAGTAGAAGCAGAGCCCACTTCATGCTGTATTTATAAAGTAAGTCCTCTTTAAGGTCGGAATAAGGTGTCACTATTTACATTCACTTTCAGGAAGGGATGGCCAAAAGTTTGCCTGACTTCATAAGGTATATATAATGCTGTTTGAGGTTTGTTTACCTCAGAGTCCCCTATTCTAGAGATTTATTCTAGATTATTCTAGATTATTTATTCTAGATTATTTATTATTATTTATTATTCTAGATTATTTATTCGAGATTTATTCTTTATTTATTTATTCTAGAGCTTCTAGAGATTTGATCACATTCTTCCTTGTGTATGTTTCTTTAGTATCTGAGGTTTTTCATAGTGGTCTGCTCTCTTGTATTCAGTGTCTGGGCCAATAGCTGGGGGTAAGAACTTGTTTCATTTGTGAATTGGCAGATTTTGCTAGGAAGTAACTTTTCAGATTCTGGAAAACGTGTAGACCCCTTCTCCCTTTCGCACTGCTTCATGGAAGACTGACACACACGTATAAGATACGTATCTAGAGAAAGAGAAGGGGAGAGAGGTGTAGAAAAGAATGCAGCCTTCTACGAGGGCATCTATGTGTGTGTTACTTGGACTGATGTTTAGCTGTATCAAAGCTAGCAGAGAACTAGATGAGGATGGAAACTGGTTTCCTTTGCAGACATTGTGCTTACTTAACATTCACTGTGGATTCTTTAATATGTTGATAGTCTGTTTATCAAAGGACTGAGGAACATCTGTTTAGGGATATTACCTTTCAGCCTCCTGCCTTTCATTCCCCATTTCCACTGCAAGTACTATGGTATGATTGTTTTTTGCTTTCATGGTTTGTATTGAAGAAAGAAGCCCATTAACATTTGCAAACACTAAACACGGTATTTTGAAACAGCTTTTTGTCAGAATAAATAGCATTCTAGATAGGTGTTATGGCTTGCAAAAATCCATGCTTTCTGCATGGTGTTACTATAAAGGGATGTATTACAAGAGGGGTTTTTCCCTGGTCGGAGGTAATTGATGAGAAGGGTAGCAGTAGGGAGTCTGCTTCAATGGCAGTTGCAGCGCTGTGTTGACAAGAGTCTAGGTGGTCAAAGAGTCTGAGGAACCCTGGAGCATCCGTCTGCTTGTGCAGTTCCAGTCATAGCTGGTCAGATATTCCAGGTACCGTTTATTTTGGTGAGGCCAAATGGTCTCACAGCATCTGTACCAGCTTCTTTTACTTAACAAAATTGTGGTTCATCGGTTTTATTGATCAAATTGTTTGCTAATGAACTTTACGGAGCACTTTTGTCAATTGGTTCACCCCCATTTGCTATCCTGACTTTATTATAGAGCTATCCAAAGTTGTTCAGACCTCTTAGAGCATTTGTGGAGTTTTGTTGTCCTCGATAATGTTTCTTTCTTCCTCAGAGGCAAAGCCTCCTGAGACAGGTAGATGACAAGTACACGTTCAGAAGGTTTAAGGTACGATTAGTAGGGGCCGTATAGGCACTACATGGGTACCTGGCTCAGGTATGGTATGCAAAGCTCTGGCCTGGGCATCCAGCTCAGCTTGCACTAGGAACATATGAGTGACACTGTAGGATCAGCCCACTAACCTGTGTACTGAGCAGAGCTTAAGGACACTCTCTAGTTGTCAAGCACCATGCAAAGCTTGAAAGCAAATGAGAATGTGCTCCATCTCTTGTACTGAAGCTGCTGTGGAAATGCCATGAGAAGAGAGGGCAAGAGAGAAGGACTTTGTCAGCTGGGTGTTCCTGGGCTGACCTAGTCAGGAGTTGTGGTGCCTGCTTTCAACATGAAATGTGACATTAAATAATTCCAAGCAGGCTCTTAATCTCTCTTTGTCCTGCCCTTTTCAGGACACAAACTGCATCTCTCAACTTCAGGTGAGTGCTAGCAGGAGGTGTGTAGCATCAAGACGGCACTCTGGGGCTCTCTTTCTTCAGTGTTCTCTCCCTGTCCCCTGGACATGGCTGTGCTGCGGTGGTCTGCTGTGCTCCTTGCTGAGCAGGTGAAAGGGAGAGGTAGGATGTCCATTAACCTGTATTTCATTTCAGACTGAATGGCAACAGTCACCTGAAGGATAGGAGAGCACCAAGCATACCTGAGTGGTGAGATTCTTGGCTCTTACGCCCTCAGTGAAGGAAGGAATTGAAGCCATTGAAGCAGGGTTGCTGGTAACGACTTCATCCTGGCTTTGGTGGGACTCAAGGTTCACAGTGCCAGGTTTGGCTGCCACAGAACAGGCGTTTTATGGCTCCTGTTGGAACTTGGGCTGCACTGTGCAAGAAGTTTGCCGTTAGGTGGGGTGGCCTCCGCTGGAGCCTTTCAAGGGCACCCTCGTAGCAAGGAGGCATGTAGGGTAGGGTCTGGTCTTGTTGCACCACTGACTGCTGTGCTGCCAGGGTGGTGGAGGGGGGTTGAATGATGACACACAGAGCCTGGGATGCTTATTTTTTGCTTATCTCTAAGTCGCAGT
Source organism: Haliaeetus leucocephalus (assembly GCF_000737465.1). NCBI lineage: Eukaryota > Metazoa > Chordata > Aves > Accipitriformes > Accipitridae > Haliaeetus > Haliaeetus leucocephalus. Next base: position 22,903,807 of record NW_010972437.1, read on the forward strand.
CGATAGTTTGTGTATAATCAGTTAATTTGGAAGGAGTGGCTGCCTTTAGGTTGTGATGATGGAAGGGGGGGTTTTGTGTCTCTCTCAGCCTGATCGTGTGGGACTGCTCAGCAGCAGTGGTTACACAAGTCTATTTCCAGTAGATGGCAATAGTTATCTGAAATTCTGTTTAAAGACAAGATCTCTGGGCCCAGCTGCTTACAATGGGAAGCTTGCTCTCTCTAGCTGTTCTCCTGTGAAGCTTCTTATTGAAATGGCACAAGCGTTGTGCTGCACCAGCCCTGCCTCTGTGAGCTTGTCAATGCTGGGCTCTCGCCATGCCGCATCACTGCTGTGATTCCCACCCAGGGCCCACCGCCGGCTTACCCGCTGTTCTCTGCACCGGCTTTCAGCGGGAGCCACGGGGCACAGGGCTGGCACCACCAGTGCGGCCTCGTCGCCAGCGCTGCAAGCAAAGTGCCGGGGCAGAGGTGGGCACTGTGAGGTGCTCAGGGACAGGAATTAAAAAATACAACCCTGCTTTTTACAGTAAGCTACCTGGCTGCCAGATGGCAGGAAAATGTTGCTGCTGCTGTCCCCTATTCTGCCTGAAATTCAATGTTCTCAGTCCTGCCCACCCGCCACCAGGTGCTTCTGGCTCTTTCAATTGAAATGGCTGTGACACAGAGGGTCAAGAGAATGGAAATGGAGTTTTTCAGCTTAAAACAGCTGAACTGCCCTTTTTCAGGCTGCAGCCCAAGCTCTCTCTCTCTGCCAGCCCCCAAAGCTCAAACTAGAAGTGATAGTGCCCTGAGGAGCAGTTGGGAAGGTTAACAGAATGAAAAGATTTGCTTCTGGGCATAGTTTTTGGCCAGATGTTTGTCCATGTATGTTGTGTAACACGCAGACAGCAAGGCCAGGGATACTAGCAGTGCAGAACACACATGTAAGAAATTTGGTGCGTCCCAAAGATATCATTTTATTATCTGCAGGCAGATATTTGATGTAGCCAGCTTTGTACTGGGGAGAAGTGGCTAAACACCTTAAAATTCATCAAAATGCTTTCTACATGGGAAAAAGATGCATTTAGGGAAAATAGTTCAGCCAGCCAGTGTGTACAGCAATTTAAATGAGAGGGCACAGCACTGGAGGCTACTGGTTTTCCTCCCCTTGGGAATACCCATCTCCAGATAGTTTAAAAAACCGCCTACATCAGATAATGGCCTGAATTGCTGTTTGTATGATTATGCAGGAGAACATCTAGCGTATTAAATCACCATCTCTCTTAAAGACTGATATTTTAAGTACTTCGTGTTTTTTTTTCTTAATGCAGCTATGTTCTCAGTATACTTACTTACAAAATCCCTCCTAACAAATAACAGATTGTAAGTCATTCAGTTTTTTGTTGCCATGTAATGTCTCCTGAACTAAAAAAGTCAGTTTAAAGCTGGAGCTTTTTGTTTCTCAGTTATACTCAGGCTTCTGTTAATTGGTGTAGTTAGGTGTAGCATCTACTTTTACCTATGAAGACTGAAAATGTTGCAGTGGCCAGCCCTGCTGCCTCCTTCCAGGTGTCCTTGAGAGGACAAGTACTGAGGTACCTGGGGAATTCTTTGGCAAAGGTGATGTACTTTTTAAAATACACAGATTTATTTTTAAATAGGACGGAAAAAAAATTATTTTTCAAACTATTCAGTTATACCAATGTATTTAACCATAGTGCCACAATGAGACTTTGTCAGCTATCCTGAGACCAACGTTCCAAGGCAAGTGGGTGCACAAGAGGGACCCAGGGGACGTTCGTTGTGCAAGCAAGGCCCTGAGGCTCTGTAGCTGGGTACTGCGTAGCACCAGTGTGGTCCAAACGGCTGTCCATCCATCGCTAGTCAAGAATGGGATGTTTCTGTGTGCAAAATCAGCTATCTCCTACACAACTTATGCCTGATCTCTTCACTAGCCAGATGCAGCTAAAATAAAACAGAGACACTTTACCAGTGAAACAGTGTTTAATATAGTTAAATTACTTAAATAGATTTCAATTTCCATGGGAAATCATAACTGTATCCATTTTTGCAAGATCCAGAGTAAAGAGTGTGTGAATACCCCTTGAAATGATCATGACACACTGTCAACAATCACAGCTAGAGATACTGGGGACTTGAAATTTCATTGACAACACAACTTCATAAGATGAATCAAAAGTTAAGAAGACTGCAGACTTTCGTAAAGCAGAAAGCAAACCTAAAACCGAGTGTATGGCATGAAGGTAATGAAACTCAGTGAGGGAGTAAAAGGGATGGAAGGTGGAGGTGGGGGAGAAAGGCATAACAGCGTGATGCAACTGAAGTATTTTGCAAACCTGAAAAGATGTAAAGGAGCAAAAGTATAGTACAAGGGCAGACTTGGCAGTTTTACAGAAGTCAATATACTATACTTTTCAGAGATGTTTCCTAGTGGAAGGGAGAAGGAAAGAGGCAATGCCATTTAAGCTCACATTTAAATGGCTTAATGCTCAGGTTATGCTTAGCAATACAGCAAAGTAATTAAGACAGGCCCATGGATTTTCACTTATTCTTGTTGTAGAGTAGGAAAAAAATAAATCACCACCACCATAGTGCAATCATTAAGCTGTTAGTACTACAATAATTCTGCCCTGAGAAGAGTGGAAAAGAACTTTATTAAATGTCAAAAGATTGGAGTCATTTTTAGTGCTAGCCAAATTCAATATCAAAACTCTCCCCTCATAGAATATAAAAAATATAGCTTTTTTTTTTAAAACTCTTTTTTTTAATAAAATATCAAGGGATTTTTCTTTAATAGTTAAAAAAGGTACATAAATGAGAACAGTGAACTATTCATAAAACCCCCACTAGTGATAAAGATGTCCAACACAATATCAATGGCACTGTATTTTAAGGTCAACCACCTCATATACTCACTTGCCACCATAACTTTTTTGAAGATCACCTAATTCCCGAAAATTGAAAATCTGTGACTCAGTTTAAATAAGTGCCTACTACAGGAAAGTCAACTTGATGCTGCAGTACATAGTTCCTTGTAATGTCAAATGGCAGTTACAATATCAGACAACTCTCATATCAGCAGGATTCTATTAAGACCATCTATGAAAAATGACTTTGAAACAAAAAGTTCAAATGAGCTTTTTTTTTTTTTCTCATAAGAGCTCCTGTTACAGTAAGTTAGAAGATTTGCTCAGGGCTCTTTTTGACATGTTCAACTGATACCGTCTCAGTAGCTAAAACTCAAAGGTCCTGTTTCCATTTGTTAAGATGCCACCCTCCGCTTCAATGCTGCATGGAACAACTGTGTGACTACCGCGTTTTGTTTTTTCCTCTTCTTTGGGGTTGTAGATTTTTCTGGATTTTCATTTTAAAATGCATCTGATTCAGCCTGGAAACTCACCTGTTTGTTGTTGGTTGATTGTATAGTGATAATCTGAAAACTGCCAAGTCTGTGTTGAGAGTATTATGCAGAAAAAAATTACACAAAAGTCTACAGGTTATATACACCTCCCACCACACCTTGGTGCGGACAGCCTGCCTTCTAATTTATATATAATTTACAAAATATAGAATTTGGTATATCTGTTAGATCTCCATGTTTTCAATATTACAAAATAAAAAATACAAAAGAACCCACAACAAATTTCAGGGGAGTTCCCCCCCACAAAGTGTCTCTTGTTTACATCTAGTCTTAACCATGTAAACTGATATATACCAAAGAAGAGCACAGAAGACTTTTTAATAAATATGGTTGTAGAGCCATCTTCCTTTATCTTGATCTTCCCCTTCATCAGATGTGCCAGCCCCACTCAGAAGAGCAGTCATTTAGCCATGTAGAAGAAGGGAAAAGAGGGGGCCAGGGCTATAATGTCCTTTCACACGAAAACATTACCGATGCCCTTCTAAAAGGCCTTTTTGTGTACTGCAACAGTGGGTGTCAATTTTGAAAGCCCATTCAAAACAGCTAATAAAAGCACAGTGGTACACTTCAAATAGCTGGCAGTATGGGATGGAAACATTATGGGAGTGCAAATCCATTCCAAAATAATGCTTTGTAGTGAATCATACATTCCTTCAACCAAGTAAATGTTGTGTTGCGTCAATAAATACTTAAATAGCTTCTTACATCATCCTGTGGTAGCAGCCTTTTTAAAAAATTTCAAATTCATGTCTTATCTGTGAACTCCGTAGTACACATCTTTGGTCGACTTAGCACTCAGCCAGGAACAACTCCAAGGTGGTTTCTTTTGATTGCCTTTCATGATGGGTGGCCAAAGAGTTTGCTGACACCAGCTCTAGAGTCTTGGTGTGAAATTTCAACTGCGCTGCGTTTTCAGCTTCGCTACCAAAAAGTGATCCTTCTCCAATTCACAATCTTGTGTAATGCAAATTCCATCTTTGAGTGACGCTGTAATCGGTGCTAACTAATTGGAGGCCCTTCATTTAGAAAGTAGGTGGTCATTTCTCCTTTGCCTTTGACCTTAATGACCCCTCGATATTCCAGCTGATAGTTGTTAGCTGCTAAAACCTGGTACATGTCTGTGGTTACCTGCAGAATAAATAAAAGTTAGCAGCTGCTTGTCATGCCTTCTGCACAGTCTCTTCATTTGCTTTTGGCATCATCCATGGACAAAATCAAAGTAGGAGCAACAATTTTGTTTCTAAGTCACTCAGTCGACTTTTGCATATCGATCACTAACTAAAAGGTTGGCACAAGTTGCAGAACAAGCACAACCTTCAGAACTGAGAAACTACAGAAGTCACACACGGCACACAAGTGGGGGAAGACCACATTTTTCAAGGCAGTTACAGGATAAAAAGAAACAAATGAGTCACATTTTTAAAAACGCACCTGGCAGTTCAGTCTACTCAGATGCATTCATTATATCACTGGAGTAGTAGTAGGAAAACATGTTAAGCATGTTTAAAAGGTCCTCAAAAATGACTTCGAAATTACATAGTGGATGTACAACTTAGGAGTAATTCAGGGGTTTGTTTTTATGAAGGAGAAGGTAGTGGGCAATGAGAAAGACTGAATAAATGGGAGTAATCTAGCCAGCATCCAAATTCTCTCTGCAGACGCCATTCAAAAATAATCACTTGTGCTGCATAAGTTTAAAGACCAGATTTCCTGAGATATTTATTTATTACAATGTTTTTTCTCACCCTTCCTCAGGTGGCTTTGAATATTTGCATTTCTGGCTTCCTATTGCTATAGCATTGCTGTGCTGATTTGCTTAACTAGGATGAAGATTGCACAGGCCATCTCATAGGAAAGTTTAAAGGGTGTTGGATAAATATTGATCCAGTTAACTGACAGCTTAATTGGAAAGAAACAGCATGGCTTCCCCTCTTGGGTTTTACATCAGTTACTCTTAACTATTTTTATATCCCTTCAGTACTTTCCCAAGGAATGTTAATCTGTTACTGTGGACATTGGATCAGCTAAAGCAGGACAGTGGAATTGAATTACTGGAAAGGTCACTGTCTGAAGGCCAAGGAGATGTTTGATTACAAGACAGTTTCCATTAACCCCTTACACTGTCCTCTTTCTCTAGTTATATATCCCCATCCCGCTGATGCCTGGATCCACGCTAGCCTCACAACACATACAGCATCGTGAACAGAGAAGTGAGTTAGTTACAGAAATACGTATCTGAATCGAGCCCTTGGAAAATAAAAAACAACCTACAGTTGCACATAGCTGAACAGCAAAGCCGGCAGCACGAGTAAGTAAGCATCACGGCAGGACTGTGCTCACAGTGCCAGTGAGGCACTTGGGGAAGGGAACTCTTCCAACTCAACACTTCCACCCAGAACTAAACTGCAAGTTTTTGACCAAAGTTTGCAAAGTTGGTCAAGATTAAAAGGCAAAGCTTGATGGTACCACTAGCATTCCCCAGCTGGCTTTTCTTTCAGTACTGTGTAAATAAATGTATGGCATAAAGGAATAAAATGAAACCAAAATTCCAATTCTAATTAAGTTTGAAAACCCATATGTGACACAGTGGCAATGTAAGTCTTCCAGTGAATTCCTTACCTGAATCCTGTCAGGCACACCTGTACTGTCCATTCGGCTGGCTACATTCACCGTGTTGCCCCATATGTCATACTGGGGTTTGCGTGCTCCTATCACCCCAGCTACAACCGGACCAATATTGAGGCCTGGAAGGAGAGGAGAAATCCCACAATGCTCAGATCCATCACATGTGAACCACATGAAGCCTGAGGCAAGTTATCTTCCAGCCGATAAAAAACATTCTGAGGTTCATTGGTTCTAGCTGTGCTTTACCCTGACAGGTAAAGCTATGGCCAAACTGTGGGGAAAAAAACTTTTAAAGGAAAGTTGGCTCCTTTGATCCATTTTGCCTGTCAGACTGGCAGCATGGGCTGGATCTGCTCAATCCAGAGCTACCTTCCAGTACCACATAACAGGATAAGGTTTATTTGCCATCCGGCTGCCAAGCAGACAGCTCGCTTACTTACTTACTTACTTGGAAGTCAGCACACAGCTGCTGCGATGCTGAGCGCCTGCGACGCAGCAGCCCAGCAGCCTTCCGGAACAAATATCACACTTCATCTTCACATTTCTTCTCCTTCTCCTTTTTTGTCTCTTTTTAGTTCCTGACTTTAAAGACAATTTAATGTCCAAGAATGGCAGAGCCGGGGACCACAGGGGGTATGGGCAGAGAGCACATCACAGGCAAAATGAGCTCAAGCTCAACCACCATGTGAGACCGTGCTGTGGTAAGAGCTTCTCCGTGCCAAGGTCAGTTGCCCAACTACTCCTAATTCTCCAGGGAGCTTCAGTAATAATGCTGCTACCCTAACAAAACTGCTCTGGTGTTTCAGGCCAAAGTGGTCGCCAGGCACAAGACAATTAACATCACTGTGCAGCTAAGGTAACATCTATGGTTTTTACTCCATAAAATCCCCAGCTCAGAATGACCACTACTTACACTTAATCCTGTAAACACAGTGACATTACCTATTTTCATCTGGAAGTTGTTGAATGAATGTTCATTAATGTATTTCATTTGGTCCATTAACCTCATGGCAAAATCAGCCAGAGCTTTGATATGTGTCTTCCCTTCCTTGTCGTAAGTGGAGTCGTTGAGGCCTGATGCAGCCATGTATGTACTGCCGATGGTCTTGATCTTCTCCAGCTGCCGAAATTGGTCTTCACTTATTATCTGTTTCACAAGAGCAAAAGAAACGAATAAACCTTGACAAACACATACGTGCTGGTAATGTCCTTGCCACATGTCCTCCCTTGGTACAAGCACTACAAAGTAGCAGACAGAGCCTCCCTGACTCAAAGTATAGGAAGAAAGGGGATTAGATATTCGGAGGAGCAACAAGGGAATAGAAGGGATTTTAATGCGAAGAAAAAAAAAAAGAATGAAAAAGACTTATATGGCACAAGGATTCAATAAGCCACCTTCCTTCAGGAGCTGAACAAAGCCTAACTAAACTTACTGATTTGGTTCATTCTGTCTACCCAGATTTTCTGCGACTTACTTCATCAAAATCGGCAATGATCTCGTTGAGCAGTCTCAGACACTCCACCCCTTCATTGTTGGCCTCCAGCTCCACGTAAAACTCTGAGAAGTTGCTTATGGAGGCGAACATGACAGCCACACACTCACAGGACTGGTAGTACAGTTCATCATTTCGCCGCTCCTGAGCCAAGAAATGGGCTGCCACGTCCTTTGGTAAAATGTTGTGGAGGAGGCGTCTGTTATAGGCCTGCAGCTCCTCCATTTCTTCTTTCTCTTCAGTGGCCTAGTTTAGGAGGGAGAGACAGTGATGTGCTTAGTGTTTTGGTAACTGCTCTGAGGAGGGGGAAAAAAGCTGAAAATGAACTTGCAGGGAGGACAGAAACAGAAGAAAGGGGGAAACTGCAAAGGAGGGCAGAACCAGAGAGATGCAGTGGAAGATGGTCTATCTCTTTGTGTGCACATATGTATGTAAAAGCAGGCACAGAATAACACCAAAAGCCAATGTCGTTATATTTCTGGGCCCTGAATTGGGTAACCTGTACAAGGTCTGTTCCTTTTGGGGAACTCCACTGCCATCCTACTATCCACAAAAACACACATTTGGCTTTCCCAGTCAAGCACAGCAGGTTTCAGGAGGACAAAGCCAGCTCATCATTGCTAAAGTCTGACTGCAGGAGTGGCACTGAATTATAATCCTCTCCCTGCACCCCTCAAATGCTCACATAGCTAAATAAAAGGACTCTTCTTTTCCACAAGGTTTGCTGAGGTGCAATGATAGTTGTGAAGTAGTTACCATGGATTCCATGAAACAGGTCAGTCTGACACTCTGGAGAGGACTTTTCACCAGTCTGTAAAGCCCATGTCTCCTATGGTAGTGGGGGAATGTCTGGGCAAAGGGAAACATGAGGAGAATGGGTTGTCTTGTCTCTGCGCTAATGGGTGTCTGTTTGGCTTTAATGTTCAGATGGAACCAGAGCTTCAGCAAGGACATACCTAGGATGTACCTAGGCCACCTAGGATGTACCTAGGCCTAGGTGACTAAAATAAAACAAGCATTTAGAGTTCACTAGATTAATCAGACTTCAGAAACAGATTTGATTTCTCTTTGCAGACTTGCACAGTACCAGCATTGCCTCAATTCATTGCTTCTGGTTTGTAGGTAAAGGTACAGAGGTCTGTGTACTGACCACCTCTCTCTCCCCCATTACCTGATGGCAGCAGTATTTTCTCCCCTTGTTTTACTTTTTGCCATTTTGAATATTTCTGAGCAAAGGAAAAAACAGGGTCAGGCAAGCACTGGGGAAGGCACAGCTGAGACAGGGGTCGCACAGAGCGGTTCAGCTCACGGGAGCCCTGAAGAGCTGTCCTGTGTACAGCACCCTCTGCTTCAGCAGAGGCACCGGGCAAAATGTACAGCCTTTTGAAGTGGGTCTTCTTCAAATCTTTTTTTTTTCAGTGACTTTTGTCATTGCTGGAGCGCTGGAGCTAAAAAAAGGAAAGACTTTCCTGGCACACTTGGGCCTTGGCGTGGATGAACACAGCTCTGCCATTCTCTCCAGCCTTCACTTTGTGAGGGGAGAATGGATAACCTCCCCATGTCCCTTAAGTACGTGCTGATAAAGGCACAAGCAATACTTGCAAAATATTTATAACTTTGCTCGTGGATGCTGGTTTCTGAAACGGGACATTTGAAACTGGAAATGAAGTTAAACAAGGAAGGACCCTTTAGAAGGTGGTATGTCTGGATACAACAAGGAAAACACTTGGCTCTGCCTGGGGAAGCAAATGCTTTGGCCAGTTGAGCCCAGACCTGGAACAGGCAAGTTGGCTCATCCCTTCCATTGTTTTCCCATTTATAAATGAGGATAACAATGTTTATCTGCTTTCCAAGGAGCTTTAATTAATTGGTGCTTCTTCACTGCCTCCTACTCAAACCACTGATACGACCTATTGTTAGAATGATGTCTTGCCATCCAGAAGGTAAAAAAAAATCTATACAGAACCTGCAGTACTGCTGTCCCCCAGCTAAGTCCTGGGCAGAGCTGAGACCTGTCCTGCTTGCTTGAGAATCACATACGGTACCCCAACATCACTCGTGGGCATAAGTAGTGAAAATATTAACACTGAACCCAGGGACAGGAGCACAGTGTGGCTTTATCTGTAGTGTGTTGGTTATCCATACTGCTGCCTAGGGGCTAATGAAGGCTGGATATCAAGCCAGTTCCCACTGCTTAGCAGGAAAGTGAATGAAAATGCAAATGTGAATCTTTCACACCCCTGAACACAGCAAACTAAAGCTCACTGAACTCTGGGAAACAATCCAGCAGTGAATATGAGCTTATTGTATTTACAAATCGTGTTATATTACAGGTTCCTGCAACAGTGACAGGCTCAGTTGCCCAAATTCATTAACGTCAGATCTATAACCCTTTACTGCAGGGACCATCCAAAGTGCATTTACAAGGAAACAAGGGGTTAAAGTAAATAACCAGGATGAGAATCACTGAATATGCAAAGTTCCAAAGAAGAGCCAAGCATTACTAGTATGCCCAGTTATGTGCCAGATCCAGATTAAATGCAAAGGCACTTTACAACACTCCTTGATAGTGAATAGCTCAGTAGTTTGATATTAATGCCAATGACTATGTGTATCCCTCCAACACAGCAAACACCCGCTAACCTGGAGTTTCCAGAGGAAATCAAGCCTTGCAGTGGATTCCACTTGCTGGGCATGCAAGTACAGCGCCAGGACAAAGACGGTAATGATGACAGGGGTCACGATCTTCAGTGCGACTCGTGTCATTGCTGGAGAGCTACAGCCAACGAAAGAGCAGAATTTCCCAGTTAGTCTCAGCGTGGAGGAACACAGCTTAGCCACGCTCTGCAGTTCCCCCTTTAAGGCTAAGCAATCTCTGAAGAAAAGGCTTTTTTTCTTTCCCCTCAAAGCACGTGTTGCTAAAGGGACAAACAATATCTGCAAGAAGCTGAGGACTGTGGCTCATAGGTCCTGGTTTCTAAAGCAGGACTTCTTTGAAATTGGAAATTTAATCCAACTTCCTGAAAGGGGTTAACATCAATATAAAAGCCATTCTTTACAGAATGGCCATACATGCTCAGCCACTATTATGCTTGGCAAAACTGAAAAGCTGACAGCTCTTCAGGCTGTATTCATTCTGTCTCCTGCACTGGCTTCCCCAGCCTCTTAAGTATGGAATTGTTCTGCACTTACTGCTTCTCTAATTAGTCACTTCTTAATGACCTTTGTTTTGCAAGTATTCTATAAGCTGAAAAGAGCACTAAGACACCTTCCCATCCCTTCTGACAAGCAAGCAAATAAAAACTGTTAAATCTGAATTCCAGAGTTATACAGTATGAAACTATTATTTTGATAAAACCTTTGACTTGAAATTACAAGTAAGCTCTACGAGATGCTCTATAAAGCAAGTTGACATGAGTCCCACAGGAAAGAGGATGCTCTGAGTAGCTATACATACAAAAGGGCAATACCCAGTCCACTTAGGGCATTTGCACTGTGTTGCACCAGCTCACAGCAATGCATAGTCAAATACCAGACACTGCTGGTGAGTCAACATGCTGATAATTTGCACTTTGTGAACAGAAAATGCCTACCAACAAAACCCCATAAAAGTATTTCATGCCAAAGTGACTCACCACGGTGATGTTGCATTTGCAGACATGCTGAAAAAAAAACCCACAAACACAAGGTTAGTAGAGTGTTTGGCTCCCTCCAGCACTCGTCCTGTCCATCATTCACCACCACCTCTGCAATGTGGCACCTCTAACACTGTGTGGGGCTATAGCCCTTTTAAAGCACAACACTAGAACATGATGCCGGGGAGGTGGGGAGGAGAAAAAAGGTCGTCTGAGCTACACTCAAAAATCCAGAGTGATGGTGCAACGTAGTTAAAATATCTAAGAAGCATTAAGAGTTGGAGAATCATTTGGGATTTTAATGTCAGTATGGAATGCTTAGCAAACGCTTGTGCATTGTCCCTACTTCCTTAGGTCAGACTGGAAAATTTGATCTAAAGAAGGAAGCTTTGAGCTAATATCTTGTAAGGGATAGCTCCTCTCTTCCCCATTTATAGTAGCATTGAGATGTGTTTAATTCCTTTAACTCTAGCACTACTCCCTTCCTCTGCAAGTTGCTCATCTCCCGTGTTGTGCCTAGCTATGGGTACCGCACACGAGTGCACTAAAGAAAACCCTTTGAGGAGTGCTATTACTATTCACAATACTGAGAAGTACTCGTATGAAGCAGAACTGCTGGAGAAGATGGAGGGTGTGCTTTTCTTACAGTGAAAGCATGGAAAGGAGCTTTCTGGTAGGTAGTAGCTGTCTGAGTTCCCGACTGATTGATTGCTTAATGCTGCTGGGTTTCTTCTCAAGTGTGGGTGAAGTATTAGGTGGCTGAGAACCATGTACATGGATCTTTTAAAACACTATTTAAATGGAAAGAGAGATCAGTGGTAAAATTACTGTAGTGTCATTGATGCAATTACAGCTTTGCAGGCTACTAACACAATACATCTTTAGCCTGAGAATCTCACAGCTGTCTTGAGAGCTTCAGGCCACAGCTTTCTGGCACTGGAGGGAACCTCTCGCTACACACTCAGAGATACAAATCATCAAAATTGAAATGGCTGAGGGAGCCTAACTAGGCATAAAATTAAAAACTAAAAGCATAGTAACTCTCTAACTTTGTTTGTTCCAGGACATTTTCTGCAGCTCTGAGTGTGGAATTTCTTCTGACATGGATTTTGCAACCCACCATTGTCTTGCACACCATCTATTGCACGGCCTCTTGGCCAGCTCCAGCACTGAATATGTGTGCCTGGACCTGGACCCAGTTTGGGAACCCTGGGGACAGTGACTCCTACACTAAAGGCTGGATCTAGTTGGAGTCGGAGACACTTCCCACATGCAGCATGATTCCCCTACTCCCCTAAATCACTACCTGGCCAAGGATGACTGACTGCCCCCCCATTATCACTCTGTCTTATGATGGAAGTGTGGCAGATCTGACCCTCTGTACTGCGGCTGTGGCTCACTGTGGGCGTTAGGCTTGCTCTAAAACGTTCAGCAGAGACTATGAAATGCAGCAAACCCAGTATTTATAATAACACTTTGGATAAGTGAAAATGCCCAGTGGAAGCAATAATGGCGTTACATTGGTAGGTTGCTCCCCCATGGGACAGACATTTCCAGTAGCAGATGGCTCTTTAATTACTGGAAGGTAACACATATCGAAGCTTGCTAAATACACTGCTGCTCAAGTTAAGTGCACATTTTTTAGCAGGAAAGGTGGTTGATTTTAGGGACAGCTTCCCTAGGACAGGAGCATCTCCCTTCTCACAGCCATGATGCCAAGGACTGACAGCCCTCTAAATCACAAACCACAGCTCGAACAGAAGTGATGGGCTTGATGAACAAATCACTGGGCAAAGCTCTTTGGGTTCCACTATGCAAGAACTCAACTTAGAACATCACATTGGTCCATCACATCTTCAAAACTGATGCATTAGTTTTATCTATCTTCTGCATAGGGAAAAGGTGCTATGATAGAAGCTCCATGCATCCAGTTATACTTCATATGCCACCATGCTGGTGTGCCCCTGCAGTCAAGTCTAGCAACTCCCAACGTGCTATAATCAGCCTTTCAGGTGCTTGCATGCTGGGTTGGTTGGTACACGGAAGTGTGAAGTGACATCTGTATCACTTCTAATTAGTCAGAGTACCATAATGGCTGCAGAGCAGACAGTAATTATGTAGCTACAATGGGCACCCAATTAAAGTAGTATGAGGTCATGTTGTTTTTTTTTTTAACATCAGCTGGACAATAAGGTACCTCTCTGAACTATGCGCTACATGCTGAGCTCCTATTTCCCACAACACACAAATGGACTGCCAGACATTGGGACAATAAATAGCTGTCCATGGAGCTCTCCAGACAAAACAAATATCATTTAGTGAGAGATAATACAGCATCACAGAAAGCTATTTCTGGGAAAACATGCTAACCTTCTCCACTTTATTACTGACATTTTGATTGTGAAGTGACGTAAATTATACTCCTAAGTGCTGTAATTTCGCTTAGTGCTTGACTTACAAGAATGAAATGATATTTGGGATATAAAATGCTTTTATTTCTCTAATTGTGTTAGAAAATGCTAAATAGCTTCTGCTCTTGGAATACGTAACATCTGCAAAAAAAGGAAGGAAACCTCATTCTCCCCATACCTCCACAGAAAGCTCCATGGGGTTTCCTACATGATTTCATTCACTTGAGTTAACAAAATAATTTAAGTGATTACTGCCAATGGCAGTAAAAGCCATACCTCTATTAATTATTACTGGGCGCACAGGAATGCTAAAAGCATGGAATATTTATGTGAAGGACAGAAGTAACCAGCTGCATCCAGCTTGAAGGGGTTAATGACTGTCAAGAAATTTGAGTAACTACACAAGCTATTTGATAACATACAAGATAGCACTGGGAAGGACCATGGGAATCTTCTCAACCACTCTCCTGTCCAAGACAGGAGCAACCACAGCTATCATCATTGACAAATGTTTCACCTAAATTGGTGCTTTCTAGATCTCTGATTGTTCTTTGCTGCTCTGGACTCTCCATTATTATGAACTGCCTTCTTGCCCCAAAGTGGAAAACATATTCCAGATTAGGCCTTCCCACTCCCGAGTAGAGCAATAGTCTACTTCTCATGTCTTACAGGCAACTCTCCTTATTATACATACTAGCATCACGTTCACCTTTAGACAACACCATGATTTTATTGACTCACATTCAAGTACAATTGCTGCCTACAAGGGCAAATCATCAAAACAAGTAGTTGACACAACAACGCAACTCCCAGTGAGAAATCACACTTGTGGAGGAGGGTGGGTTTGCGGACGGGCCAAATTTCCCTCCTTGGCGTGCCCTTCAAGAGAGGGGTAACCACGTCAATTGAAGGAGGTTGCCACCATGATTAATGTGTGACCTGGTGATGACCAACTACCTTTTGTAAGTAAAAGGGCAACTGTCTACTCCCACTTAGCTCAGGCCCTTCTGCTGGGAATTGTCCTGAGACCAGCTGTGATACTGGCTTTTCAAATGCAGACATGTGTCCAACAGCAACTGTCAGGAGATCACTAGCCAAACATCAAACACCACCATTCCAACATCCCAACCTGGATTTGATATACCAGATGCCTGAACATCTCAGTGGTTCATTATCACATCCCTGAGCCAGCTCAAGTTTGTTGAAGTTTTTTTTTTTTTCTTTTTTTGAGAAAATATATTTCTATATTGGGAGTGTAATACCAGAAGAAGTGAGAATGACTAACTACAGCTCCTCATTTCTGGAAGAAAAAAAGAAATACAGATTCACTCTGATTCCAGTTATATTTTGTTATTAATAGATAGTTCATTAGTCAAGTTCTACATTAAAAAGATCTTAAAGGGAACTGTGTTCTCCTACTCTTCAGAGGTGGAGAGCATTGACAAAGGCTTTAGTTTACAGCCATGCCTTCTCTGGCATCATGCGCTTCCCTTGCTTGCACCACAGCCTCGGCGCTCCCATCCACCTAATGCCACACTAAAGTCACTGGGTGAAAGAAATTAGGTGAAGATTTCAGAAGTGAAAGGCACTTACTAGGTGTTAGCTGTAACCAGGAGATCTGCATTGTCAAAAAGGTTGACCCCTGGCACTTCCACAATGAGAACATATATAAATTCAATGATTAACATAAGGATCAGTTTTCCAATACAGCTGATCTGAAGGAACACAGAGCAGGCCAGGAGACTCAATAAGACACTGTAGGTAAAGTACTGTATAAAGACAAAAAAGGGAAAAAAAAACCAGAATAGAGATGAATGTCAGCTGCATAAATCAAAACTGAAAACAAAGGAAACTAAACAGAGGGATAGAAAGGGATTGGGAGTTACGCAGTTGAGCTGACCAAACACGTAAACCTGGGGCTGCCTGTGGGATACTCCCACATTACAAGAAATTTAAGTGAACCAATGGAGAGGAAAACTCTTGCATTCTTCATCAGGCGTTATTTGCTTTATACTCAAGAGGCATAAGGCTCGCAGCTGTATACCCACGGTTGTGAGGTAGGTTTGCCCTGGACATGGTTACTGAATTAGCTGAAAGCATTATCCAGTTACGCTGGAATACTTCGTGCTTTAAGGTCAAAATCTGGACTTGAATTTGCATATTTGCACAATACGCAAGACCAAGGGTATTAGCAATTCACACCACCAGGACAGATACCCACTTGAGGCTAGTTGGAAAGTATCGCCCCTGCTGATGTGACACACTGAATCCATCGGCAAGATACAGGCTGGACAAACTTCTACTGATGCCCAACACCATGATGATTTTTTTCTGCCAGCGGTTGCAGAAGTGTGCGCGTGTGTGGTACTGGAGCCCTCTGCCACACCTGGGTGGTGGGGCAGCAACTTCTGCCAATCTGAGAGCTGAACGTTAAGCATGCCAGTGCTTTCAAGCGCGACTGCAGACTGCAGGTGCCATTTAGGGCTCCTGGGAAAGCTAGCATGGATGTAAACCGAAGAAGGGCACATTATCCAGCTCATCACCTTCCTGCTATCAAACCTGTGAGGATTTAAGCTTCCACTTTCTCCAGACAGGCCTATTTCTGGCAAAAAAACTGTATCAGATGCCTGAGGAAATCCAGCCTTTCAGTTAAAAGCAAGCCCTAGTTGAAGTAGAAACACACTTACGTTCTGAGCTCGTTTATTAATAGTTCAACACTGATATATTAAATTAGAGAAAATAACATGTACAGCTTGTAACATGACTCTTCAGTTTTAGAAAATGGGTGTATGTTCCCTGTGGCTGAGGGGTAGGATCCCACCATCTCCTGAAAGCACACTGGGAGCAACAGACACCACCTGTACCGGGTCCAACATCTGCCCTGCAGAGCGCAGGGGAGTGACTCCTCACTGCTTAGCCCACTGACCTGCAGGACCTGGCTCAATGCTGCCATAGCATCCTCAGCATGCAAAATGGTTGTTCCTCATTGCTTAAAATCCCTCTCTGTCCTGAATCAGCACTCCTGACAACCTCATGATGGACACAGACCGTTTCTGGTTCTCCACTGTGCTAGATTTTGTTACTGGGTCTTTCAGCGGACATAGTAAGAGCCTTTGGAGGGTTGAAAGTTACAGTAATGGTGGTCTCAGAAACCTCACTGAATAAGATAGGGACCATATTCCTGTTAGGTTAAACAGAAATAGGTTCAGTGGGATACCAGGGCTTTCAGTAGCACCTTGGACAACTGGATGATAACAGATCAGCCATAAATCTGTCAGGTCCCCATAAACCCACACGACCTTGACATAAATTCTGCCCACACCTTAGACAGATTTTTTTCCTTTTCAATTTCCAGTAGACAACACATGTAATGGCCATGACCTAAAACCTCAGAGAAAGGTCTTGAACAGCTATGCAAAAAGATGATTTTTTTTGGCAAAGTATTCTACCAGTGTGTAAAA
Source organism: Haliaeetus leucocephalus (assembly GCF_000737465.1). Classification (NCBI taxonomy): domain Eukaryota; kingdom Metazoa; phylum Chordata; class Aves; order Accipitriformes; family Accipitridae; genus Haliaeetus; species Haliaeetus leucocephalus. Next base: position 22,920,855 of record NW_010972437.1, read on the forward strand.
CCTATTTGGTTTTTTTTTGTTATTAGAAGCAATTTTTTTTTTTTTTAAACAAGTTGTTCTGAAGACGTAGGGTTTGCATTTGCAAATTGAAGCAGACCACTATCAGGGCTGCTAGCCTGCCTGAGGCCAGAACCTACCATACCTAGTGAAAGAATATATAAGCAAGTTTTTCATCAGGACATAAAACAATGGAGAGGAGGGTTAAATATATGACTAGACACTGATTTTCAGTGAACTGATTTTCAAGTAACACTGAGCACCCACAAACTCCTTTGAAATGACTTGCAGTTCTGCATGCCATTAAGGACTTCATGGAGAAAGGCCATTTCTCCTGCTACAGGCAGGATCCAACAATTATAAAAGCCTACTGATTAGTCAGCCCTGAAGGAACCTAAACATTAATGTGGACACATGATAATAACTTCAGACACTTAAGTTTGTGCTTAGTAGCCTGTGTCAGTCCTATAACGTCAGTCAGGAGCAACCTTGCTTTGCTCTGAATCACTGAGATTTATCACACAGGTTTTATCCTCACACAGCCCCTTCTCAGATCAAGCTCTGCAACCCATTTTTTTCAAGCAATACCTCTGGAAAGTTGCAGTTGGGCAAAGGACTGTCACAGAATCCCTGCAAAGTGCCCAGGCTGTAGTTGGAAGTCAGGTTGCTGATAAGGCATATGTCCACCCGGTCAGGAGTGATGTTGTATTCTGCAGCCATGCAGCTGGCAAGATCCACAGTGCTGCACATGAACTGAAGAAAAAGATGGTATTAAACTCAGCGGCATAGACAAGGAGAAGAAAACAAAATGGTTTGCATCAATTAAAAAGCTCCTTGGAAATGGCTGTAGCAATGTGCAAAATATGCAAAATGAAATCACCGGCTTATGTTTTACCGCATGTACAATGGCTATGTTTTTCCTCCCGCAAAAATATTAATTAATAAAATCCAGGCTGTGCACTCTAGAAAGCTAGTTTTGTGCTCAACTTCACATACAATTTTATGTCTGAAGGTTCACAGGCAGAAGGGCTGTAGATATTACACGTACAAATACATCCCGCTATCTGTGATAAGGTCCTGGTGTTGCTCTATTTCTGCTGACGGGAATTTTCTGAGCTGCTAACTTTCCCCTGCCATCTCTAAAGCTTCTGCTGTGGGTCCTTCTACAGGGAAGACTTTAGCAGCAAGGCTCAAAGGCTGATGTGCTACGTTATGCTGAGCAAGCAGCAGAGGCCCATTCTGATGTCCTTCACATGCCACTCCGTTTGTCCATTTTGCTAGTTTTTATACTAAGCAGTTCACGAATGCAAAGAATCACACATTATGCAGAAAAACAAAGCTCTAATTTCTGTGTGGTGCTCAGCAACCCACACCAGCTCCTTGCAGGTGACTATGGGGGACGGCAGCGGGGTGTTGATGCGACTGAGCTGGTGCCTCCCATTGAAGTAACAAAACAGAGCATAAAATTGTTCCTAAATCTCCACTAGGTGTATAGGGAAGCTGAGGCAAGAGCAAGTAGCGGTCTGATTTTTAGGTGTTTAAGCCTCTCCATGCCAGTGCAAGTCAGCGCTGCCGCAGCTGAGGCCATAACCGAGAGAAGCAGAGGGCCATATGAAGTATTTGTAGCTACCTCCAAGCTCAGGGCTTTAGCCCCACGCCCATCTCTCCTTTTTTTTGCCCCTCTCTTGAAAAATGAAATAGATATATGCAAGGTAGAGAATATTCAAGTGGTTTCTTTAAAAAACATTCAGCCTTCAAGCCATTCGTACAAGTGAGAAACCAGCAGCTGCAGGGTCCTAGAGAACAGCCCATCTCTCTCCGAGTCTGAAATCATCAGCGGCGTTTGAATGCAAAGCTAGACCACCCCGGTCCCAAGAGTGCAACTCAAAGCAAAGTCTTCACAGTCCCTGTTAAGTATTACTGCACTCGGAGCAGGATGCAGCACCGTGCAGAAGGCCAGCACAAAGCCTATGCAACACTTACGTCCCACTCAATATTGTGGGAGTGAAACGACACATCGACCTCGTGCTGGCCCTTCACACAGGGGTACGCTTCAGGCTTGGCTTATGTACTTGGAGCAGAAGCATTTAAAGAATCAGAAAAGAGCACGGGCACAAATAGGTGCCAGGCATATAATGGGCTATAGGGATTCAGCTGTTAGGCTCCCATTTCTTTTCTGTGCCCAAAAAGCAAAAGGGAACCGACCTCAGATGCTGTAAGCATTACGCAGGATTATATTAAACCCAGTGGTTGCAAGGGTTACGATGCTGCAGAGCACCAATTAGAAAACCATGCAGAACTGAGTGGGTCAAAAGGAAATAATGCACATACCATGTTGACAAAGGCAGATAGAAAAACCAGGATAATGGCAAAGACTCCAACTAAGGTACTATTGGTCCTGGACTGTACAATCTTCCTAGAAAGAGTCTGGAGTGGAGCTGGGAAAAGCTGCATGTGGAAAAAAAACCCAAAAGATTAAATAAATATGTAAAATTGTTGCTTGTTTTACAGATTACAACCTGCATTTGAGCTGCCTGCATCCTTCAGCATGCCGTCTGTGCCGATGCTGCACAGGGGTTAGAGAGTGGTGATGGGGGATGGCGGCTCCGGGACACGGGTGACCAGGAAGGTGACCGCCTCATGGCAGCAGGCCCAGCTGGCTCACCAAATCTACTTAGTCCTTCCTAATGGGAATGATGGCTCCTGAGCTCAGATGGCATGCTTGCAGGGCTGTGCTCTGCTCGTCCTGTCGTGAGAAGCAAACCACAAGCCATCTGTAACTGAAATAGCCGGGAGCTCGAGCCTGTAAATTACTGGATCAAAAATTTAAAAAAGCAGAAATAAAAAATACATGTCATATCCCTTTGATCACAAAGGCGTATTGTAGGACTTTCTGGTGCCATTTCAGAAAAACGACTGTTAAAAAGCCCAGGCTAGTCTTGTGATCTGTCAGACACTCGGTGAAAGGCACCGGAGAAATCAGCTGGCCTCGTCTGGTCTATGGCGCTCGGCACCACAGACACACAGGGCTAAAAATAACCACTGGTGAGGGTGATCACAGAGCTTCCCTAGACAGACTGTCCCAGTGATTCACTATTATCAGAGCTAGAAGCTTTCTTCTAATTGCTTTCCGACTGCAGGCCACCAGCATGCTTTGCTTTAGGTGCTGCATCACATTCCAGGTAGAAACAGTCTGTGTGTTAAAGCGGAGACTAACCAGGCACCCTTTGCAGCAAGGGTCACCCCTCGGCATCGCGTGAGGCCTCCTTGCGTCGCGTTAGCTACAAGACAAGTCCAGAAGACAACGAAACCAACCCTTTCTCTTCATGTGCCACCACCGTCCCAGTGCAAGCTCAGGGCTGGAGCAACGAGAGGTGGACGCCAGGAAACCCTTGCGCACGGACACCCTCCCACTGGAGACCATCGGCCCCACGGTGCCCTTCCCCTCCACGCCACCGCGCCGGGGCAGAGGGGCTCTGCTGAAGACTGCCAGAGTTTTTTCCAGAACCCAACTCTCCTTTCCCTATCAGCACGCTGCATGAATAACCAAGCCACTAGAGGGTATTTTTAGAGACACAAAGAAGCTAGCAGTGTAGCGACACAGCACGGCAATTTAACTATGACTAATGTTTCTATTAAAAGTCTCGCTTTTCCCTTTTCTCCTTCACTCTTACATCTTCAGAGATGCAACATTTTGTCAGTGCATAGCTTCCCACACAGCAGTCCTACAACGTAATTACGTTTGAACAGCCAAAGCACTGATTAGCTGGTGACTTTTACAGAGGGAGAAAGAGGTTGTGGCAAGAGTTTTGAAAGAGCTGATTTCACCTGCTACCAGCACCTGCACAAAAATCCAGCTAACTCTGGGCGAGAGGAGAGGGCAAGGCTCTGTGGGGGATGGGATGAAAGGGGAAATTGGGGTTATGACTTATTTGCACTGAATGAGGATTGACTGAAATTCACTGAAAGCTTATGCAATCCTTCAGGCTGATGCAGCCACTGTAAAACAAAGCAAAACACCTCTCTCTCAGAAATAAACCTTGCTAATATAGAAATCCTTGGCTCTGTTGATAAGCCCTTGCCCTACCATGTCCAACTGCTTCCACGCAGACATCAGCTAGCGGATCCCTAGCAGCGCAGGGATGTGGGAAATGCCAAGGGGCTTTCCTCCACTCTAACCTCTATAGGATTTGGAGGGAGAAGGAGGATTTGTGCTGCATTTAGACAGCTTTCTCACTAGATTAGAGCAGGACAGGTTTTTCTGCCACCCCTTTGTTTAGGTCTCAAGGCCAAGCTCCACAAAGGTATGCACAGACCTAACCTCTTTCTGTAATCTCTGGGAAATCAGGCACCTAAATAAAACTTGGGAGTGCTTTGTTGTGGATCTTGGCTCAAGCCCCTGCTGCCAACAATCCCAAAAAAGCCTGACTTTGAATCAAGCCTGAGATATCAAGCAAAGCTATCGGTGGAAGACACTTAAATTCTAATGAAAACATGTTTTCTTTGTATTAATTTTGGTTCTCATTACTTTGCAAACTAGGGAAAATTTTAGGTCGGTAAACAAGTACAGCTGGAAAAAGTCATGAAGAGGAAACAAATGCCAAAAACCATAGGAGGTCAGGACGGCAATAGAGAGCGCAACGGCACAGCCATGCTGCACATCCGAGGAACCTCTGCCTTGTGAATAACATTCACGGAGGCTCTATAACATAAGTAACACCCTCCCCATATCGCAGAGGCAGATAGAGACCAGGAATACTTGCAGTTTGGAGGACTTCTATGACAGAAATGGGGGACCTGTCACAGCTTTCATAATTCAGCTCCACTCTAGCAATGTTCCCTCCATAAAAACATCCACAAGTCAGGGGTATAACAAAAAAGAAGAAAAAAGAAAATAAGATGACTTCCCCTCCCATTTTCCAATCCAATCCAATCCAATCCAATCCAATCCCTTCTGTCCTAGGAAAAGAAGCAGAACATCAGGTACAGTGAAAATCCATGCACTGTTGCTGGTTAGCCCATTGGTTTGTACTGTCCAAGACCATTTACTCCTCTTAATAAGACTCAAATCTTGCCTGAGTGAAGAACAGAACAAGGGAAGGTCTGATGAAAAGGCAACTCTAAGCCCACACGTGCACTACTGAGAACAGGGGCTGAAAGAAAGGATATGATCCATTTGGGCAGTCAAGATTCATGTCTGGGTTGCCACACAAGCTTGAGGTCACTCATTAGCCCTCTTAAAATCCCCATGTAAAGAAAAATAACCACATTGGGAAAAAGGAAATTGGATTGTCCAGTCGATTCCAGTTAATTCTGAATTGAAATGCATGAATACTGCCGGAAGACATTATCTCCCAGAAGAGAGAGGCTCTGAAAACATGCAGGTACCAATAAATATAGAAGGGGAAGGTAGGATACTGTTGTACAGGTAAAGTCTGAATTTAAAAAGCAGTCCAACAAGTACTAGTGTTACACTGAAAATAATCCACAACCTCCAGTCATTTGCGTAACAAAAATACACTAAATAAAAACTGTACTTTGCAATAACAGCTGGTCACAGACAGAGGAGTAACATTTCTCCTTTTTGTCTTCTTAGCATATATTGTGGACATGGAAAACCACTTAGATAATTGCTGTTGTGTTGTGAGATGAAAAAAACTTTGAGGTCTTTAAGTTCTGATTTTTCAATTTGTAATAAAATCCTTTCAGTCATTTTCAAGTACATTAAGATGCTTCTGGAGTAAAAGACAACATCTCCAGGCAACTTGATGTTGCAAGTCCATTTATGTAACTTATTTCACAGTGACTTATTAGTCTATTAAAAAAGTACAGTTTTCAGAGGTAATTTTTGCCTTGCTTGAGAAATGCCCAAACACTTCAGGAGCATCTAGACCAGCTTTGGGAGGCAAAGAAACAGGTAGGCAAGCTGCACCTATGTAAAGCTACAGAAAAACTTATTTTCTTGTAAAGGATAACTTGAAATTTCTCTCATATGTGCTCCCAGGAACATGCAAGTTGAATTACACAGAGCAGTGTAGATACCAGAAGTTAAGGATTTTAAGAAGAAACACAAACTTGATAAGTTAGTAGCAAAACAGATGTCTGTCAGTGGAGTATTTGCAAAGGGACCCTGGTTCCCATGACCTTAGACTCTATCGGGAAGGAACACCATCTCACGGTGGCCAAGTCTTCATGGAGCATCAAAGTGAAGAACTGGAACTCTCTTGTTTATTACAGCTGAAGAAACTTGGAAAGCCAAGCTGGCTGCATTGGCAGTTCCAGGATCAACTTCTAGTCCGTGGAGAATTTTATAGTGGAAGATAATAATGACAGCAAAAGAAAATAAAAAAGGATCAAGCTGTCCAGAAAGAGCCTGCTGGCCACTGTCAAAGCCAGAGAAGGAGAGGCCAACACAGGGAAGGAAAATCTCACATGAAAGCTGGAAAGAGGAAGAAAAAAGAGTCACTTATCATGTAACAGCACAGCAAACAGGCAAAAGTTATGCTTATGCTGATAACCTGGGGTGGACACCTGCTTTCCAACTTTGTGTGGAATGAACCATTGGTATGTAGAACCCATGCTCTCCTATCCTACATCCAGTTTGAAACAAAACAAACAATGCTGACACCCCTCTGTCGTAAAATTTCATCTCAAGGATCTGTAAAAGTGCCTTCCCGTGCAGATGTGTAAAAATGCTTCCTGCAGCATCGTGGAGATCAGAAATAAAGTAACACCCCTTAACCAAGGGCTGGGTAAATCCATTGCTTAAAAAACTCTGACTTGAAACACCAAAATCTTTAATGACAGAAGCAGGCTGCAGCTATTGGGAGCTGCTGCCACCAGACAGGTAGCTGACAAGCCAGAAGTACCCATCCCCTAAACAAGCCCTCTCATAATCAGATGTTGTCAGCAGAGGCTAATTTGGAGCACTAAAACACGGGTAATCAAAAAGGTACCAGAGCTAGAAGGCCCGATATTTTCAATATTTGCAATCTGTGCACAGAAGGCACTGGCCACACTGAATGTTATACACAAGCACCTTCTGGATCTGGGCCAACATGCTGAAAACTCACTTTTGGAAATACCAGGAGCTTCATAAAATCCCATTAAATTCTGATGTTAGTCTGAATTCCCTCTGATGTCTTGTGTTTCCAGGGCCTCTGCACTGAGGCAAAGCCAGCCTAAAAACAGTTGCAGGCACCACTGAACAGACCTCTTCCACTGGAATTTGTAAGATCAAGGCAAAGAAAGCAAGACTGAACATCTGCCTAGGGCCATAGGGACTGAAAAATCCTGTGTGCCTTTTAAATTAATCTTTAATTAAAGTCAGTAATAATATTAAACCAAAAAGCCCAAACCAAAACCAAAACCTTTGAACTATGACAGAAGAATGAGTGCTGCTGTCAGTATGTGGAAGCAACCTGAGCCTGTAAAAGCCAGTGGGTGACAAACAGCTGTGTGCCTTGAAATCCATCTGGCTGCAAGTCAGACACCTTGAATGCTTCAGAGATCTGGGTCTGCCACAGCTCTTGCCCCAGTATTTGCACAGCACTGGTAAAGCCGGTGTGCTGGTGTGGCTTGGCACGGCTGGCAGTGCGCTGGGATGTTGCTCCTTGTGCCACTGCAGCGTTAAGTAGGCTCCAGCACAGCTCTGCACCCAGTTTTGAAGTCCTTTGTGGCTGTGACCAAAAGTTTTCCACGTTGGTTGTTAATTAACTGTTAATCACATTAACTGCTGATACCAGTTTACAAACTAATGACACTCAGTAGCATCCTCATGTGAAATGGACACACCAAGTATAACCAGGCATCTTTGGGTACCACTTCCCAGCTCAAGGGACCCAAGCTTTCCTATTAGCACTGCTATTTCTGACCTGTAATTCCCATTGCTGGTAAACAAGCAGTACCAATAGGATGCTGCGCTTACAAACTAGGCTCCCTTTAAAATTGTCATAAGCCCAAGGGAAGCCCTGTGAGTGAGTTGTTAAGTTCAAATATAACCTGAAGCTTCTTTCACCGGGAACAGTTTGTAGCTCTTATTAAACGAGAAGGCAAAGATTAATTCTCCACATCTAACTTTCAAAAATCAAAAAGACATGAAAGGTGCAAGTCTGTCAAGAGCACCCACATTCAACTGTTGAAAATGGCAGAGAGAAGATAATTAAAGTGAGGCAAATCATCTGCCTGACATAATCCATTACCCCACTGTTTCTTCTGCAGGAAACATAATGCTACTGGGCTATTTTATTACAGGCTCTGAGGAACAAAGCTGAGCTTGGGCTAAGGAGCCTGAATCTGAACATATTCCACGTTCAGACACTGCTCGACTGGAAGGATCCCCAAAACTGCAAATACAATCAACTAGCATCAGCATTGTAATAGGAATACCTTTGAGTGAAAAAGATGAGCACATCACCCTTCCCAAAGTGCTGACTGCCAATTTACCACAGACTGCCATGAAGAATTAATGTTTTTGGATTTCACACAATGTATTTCTTTGCTGATCAAAACCAGTTACAAGAAAGAGCCCACCAAATGTTGGAAGCTCTGTACACTCATCTGAAAAAGGCTGATAAACTTCTATATGTTTATGGCTTTTACTTCCCCCCAGGACGTTTTTCCTTGATGATATTCTGCTTCTGATTATCTGCCTACCCAAACATGCATATGCAGCAGGGGCCAGTACACAGGCGACTCTGCGGGAAGTTTACAGGGAGGAAACGAATGGTCAGTGTTTTGTTCCACATTGCAAAATGTGTTCTTCTTATATCAATATGAGAGTGCCTGCAGGGGACTTAATAGACATGCAGATCCACAGAGTGATTACTTCTTGCTGAGCTAAAGAGATGCCAACCCTAACATCTGTTTGCAGTTCATTCTGTCTTATCAAAGGCTTTTTCTGTAACCCTTATCACATAGTGTGGAAAGGATGGCTAACAAAACATGCTCTGTTAGCTGAAGAAACAGATTGCTGATCCAGTTATCTTAGGCAAAGGACGCTACAAAGAAACCACAGTACTCACCTTTACACAGGAGTAAATGACTGAAACAAACACCACTGTGGTCAGGATCAGGAAACAGGTCAGGTAAAAACCCAGCATAAATGTAGAGCTGAAATCAAGGAGATTTTTTTTTTAAATTCACACCATATAGAAAAGCCGCAGCTCTGCTCTCCAGAACATGACATTAGTACAAGCTGTGACACACTGCACGGGCTTTCCAGTTAGCATAGCAGTAGGAGATATGAGGTGCCTTGAATACCAACAGATACTTTGTCCTATTTTGAATTACTCACGCAGGCCGCAGAGCAGAGAATACTGCATCTTTTATAGCAATCACCTTCCTGCCAGGGTGACAGCAGAGGGACTGAGAAATATTTCATGCGCCGGAGGAGCTGATAGAACAATTTGTTATGGCAGGTCAGCCCTCGGCTGGCTGTGGGCAGGATACCCCTGGGAAGGGAAGTGTGCTGAGGGCTGCAGTGCAGCCGGGTGGGAATAGTCTCAATGGGAACGGCTACCTGCCCTTGCCACGCACAGGGATCGGCTGCGCTGCACCATCCTCCGCGCTCCGTCTTGTGCATGGGATGGGAGCAACCACGGCATGAGGACAGTCAGGGAAAACAGCCTTAGCTTGGCCAGCTTGAGAGGTTCCTGCTCCTCCCAGCTTTGAAGTGCAAACAGGACCCCAGGGCCAACTTTGTACTATGCTTTTTCACCTATTTTGATCATGAAGATATTCAACAACAATTTCCCAGTGATTGGTCTCAGTGTGACAGGCTAGGCCCCCTCCCAGGAGTTAGCCTTGTTCATAATTTAAAGGAAGTATTCTTGCAACATGACATTGAGGCCAACCACACCAAAGCCAGCTGGTCTCTGTGTTCTCTCATGACTGCTAAGATAATTGTACTTGCTAATTCACTGTTTGAGCCTTTGTAAAATTCATTAAAGCTATTCCTCTTTATCATCATAAATTATCACTGCCATTTTGACTCTAGTTTCAGATTCAAATTCCATGTTGTGTCTTCCATGAAGCTCTGATCGTGACACGTATACACGTGTGGTTTCAGTTGCTGCTTAACTGTTACCTCCAATAAAAGACCAAATCTATACAATTGAAATATAAGGAAAAACAAACCAAAAGGTGAAGGAACCTTCCAACCTGCAGTTAAAACACGGAATTTTATTTACTCTTGAACCAAATCATCTTTCAGACAGGCCAGGCTGCCTAAGGACACTTCAGAACTTACCAAAAAATACAACCACCACCCTTATGGGCGGCGTGGAAAGAGACTGAGCAGCATGACATTTACACCACGCTGCCATAAGGGATTGGCTCCTGCGTAATACAAAGGAGCCAGCCATATGGTTGCCACAGATCAGAAATTGTCAAGTTGTCATTTAAATGTTAAACTGGGTTTTATGGAGACAGCTTAGTGGCTGCTTAGGGAGTCTGATGAGCAACACAAAGGCTGGTAGAGGGCCTCTGCAGGTGTGAAGTCACAGCAGTAATATCCAGAGATCCAAAGTGTAAGCCCTCGCTAAAACAATGACTCTCCAAGAACATTTTTGGACATAATTAACAATGCATTAATTGCTGGGATTGATCTAGTTTCAATTTTGAGCCTCTTTCAGCTTCACTTCCAGTTTCCCAAAGCAGATCTGTCTGTTTACACAGCGCATTTGTACTGATGTTATTTTGCTGATTCAATCTTTCTGTGAGCAGATGTGAATGTCCTCTTGCCTGGGAGAGTGAATGACCTCAAACATCAGACTATGCGTTGTTTCTGTGACCTTCCAAATATCTGATCTGAACACTACAAACCAATCTTTACTCTGAAAAGATCTGTGGTGTGAACAGAAGTAGAAAGCAATTGTAATGGCATAAAATAATACTGGAGCTCACTTTAAACCATTTTTTGTTTTCTTGTAATGAAGATGAATTTGGAGCATTTGCAGAGCTTCTCTGATCTTGTTCTTCAGATTAAAAATGACTAACTCCAAATTTATTTCCAACACAGCACTGCTCAGTGAATGATGTATTATTGCTACTAAACCAGAGCACAGGGAATAGCAACATGCTTTAATTTTAAGGGATTTTTTAATGAACTCTTTGAGGAGAAACACCGTGTCTGCAGAGCTCACTGCTGGAAAAGATCCAGTGGGTTATACCCTGCCTTTCAGACAAAGCATTTCACTGCAGTGGTCCAAGAGCACTGTGCCCCACAGCCCTGAGGAGCTTACGCCACTCTTGCCTGGGGAAAGAAATGACTGCAACCCTTAAACCCGGAGTGAGCTACTCAAAGCTTAGGCATGTGTAGCTCAACTCCCTCTCTACCTTTCTTCTTGCACTGCTGTTCTGAGTCCAGAAGAACATACGCATGAGAGGTTATGCCTCATCTGTGAAGCAGACCGATATCTCAGTGCTCTGAGCAATGAGGCTGTGATGGGTTTTTCACCTCCCTGTCCCACTGTGTTCAGATAAGAGGACAGCTTAGCCTCATGTTGTGAATGCGTACTATGCCTTAGTAGGCAATCCTTCTTACTTAGTGATATTTGTTTTCCACAGGCTTATAAACGTGCTGAACTGAATTTCCTAAGATGGAGGTAAATGGTAAGATAAATCACGCTGGGAAAACAGAAAACCTCACGTGCCAGTGAGGAGGTTTTAATCTGCACTAGAAATGAGTGAAAACAATAAGCACCACGCACCACTTGAGCATGAATTATTTAAGGATTCTTCTCTTCCCCTTGGTGCTCTGAATTCTCAAGAAAAAAACAAACAAAAGTAGGCCAGAATAGAGGAGGGGAGCAGGTGGGAGCAAAGGGATGAAAAGGTACTCACTGTGGCACGATTATGATTTGAACAAAGCAGATGAAGAGGAAGACTAGGGAGGCACAAGCCACGTAGGCTCCGAACCTGTCATCCACCTGCTTGGAGTACTGCAAAAAATGCAAACAGGGTTATGTCAGCAGGAAATTTGGCTGGCTGCCTTCTCTCCACAAAAACTTCTTACTTGGCTTCCATTTAGGTCCTTGGAAAGCAGTGCTGGTAGGAAACGACTAACATTACAAGCTCCCCTTCTCCCTGGGCAAGCTGCAAGGGCTTGAACAGACCCAAAGGCCAGGGAACAAACCCACACAGCTGGGTGGAGAGAGGATTCGCCACCTGCCCCTTGCTTGAGAGGAACAGAAATGGATTAACCAGGACCAGGATTCTAGGTCACCGTCATCAGACCTAAACTTCTTCCATGGGAAGTTTCCTCCAACAGGCATGAATGTTGCTGATGAGAAAACCTTGTATTTTGTGCAGACGGCTTGGCTCATTCTAATGATAGTGCAAGGATGCTGCGGTTTTCACACAGTCACTCCTTCCAACTACTTGTCAATGTATCGGTCACATGGGAGCTGCATCCAATTCCCAAAGATGCTTTATTTAGCTTGAAGCACGGTTCTCAGTACAGACGGTCTCAGTGTTTGAACCACAGAATAAAAGGTGCTCAGAACAGGTGAACTGCTAATTTCCCTAGCAGTTTTCAGCTACAAAATTGAGGGGACGGAGTTGGGAGAAATTACATGCTTGAGTTTTTATCCAGTCCCACACTGATTCATTGAACAGCTGTAAATCCTGCAAAGGTCTGCTTTTGCAATAGGTTGTAATTCCTGTCATTGAAAGAGTGTTTCGAAAGAAAATGATACATTAGTGCAAACTTACTACCAAAGCTTTTTCTGTTGAATAATGTGTTTAACCTGAGGACCACTCAAGTATCCCAAGGATCTGTGTTTGGTTAAAAAAAAAAAGAAAAAAGATGACTTTGACTTTCTTTCGGCAATTAAAACCAGCAGTTTATATAGTACCCTTAACAATAGCATCTGGGTACCTGTGGACTTAACTGAATTTAACTTTGCAGCCATCTAGAGCCAATGGTTTTTCTATTATATAGAGAAATTGAAATGACCTTTGCCTCACAACAATGATAGCTGAAACAAAATCAGAAAGCAATCCGCTACTCGGGAGCCCTCAGTCTCTTACTCCCCTTCCTCACATTTGTGAGATAGAGAACTCTACTTGTTGCTTAGAATGGGCTCCCAAAAATGACCAGAGTGTGAATTGCATCCCAATGAATCCTAGTAGTACCTGGGGCTCCCTGGGGGGGACAAAGGACAGGGAAAAGCCCGTCCAGAGGTGATGTGGAGCTTAAGCAGGCTGAAGTGCGTTTCTCCAGTGATTTGAGGGAGATGAGGGGTGACTGCAACCTCAGTTTGGATGCCTCAAAGTCAGAGAAATAAATCTGGCTTATTCTGGATTCCCTTTACAGCTTATCATTGCATATTCATGTGTGTCTGACAGAAACGGCTTTGTTTTCCTGCCCAGCGCTCCCTTCAGATGACTGTGACTTTCTAGTGACATGTATATTAAGGTTTCCATGAAGAAGCACAATTTTTTTAAGACCACAACCTCACCTCAAACACCTAAAACCTAGCTTTACCTATAGATATAAAACCTTGACCTTATTCAGGAGAATTAAAACTCACAACAAGTCTTACTGACACGTTGCAATGATTTTTGGACATTACCTTTTTCTCCAAGTCAGGCTCCCTGAATGTTAAGAGGAACTTGCGCACATGCTCAGAGCGTAACCGATCAATACTTCTGGCATCGATGGCACGGCCCAGAAACTCATCCACTTCATCTTCTGGGTTCATACTTTCCTGTGTATTCCTGAGGATGTCATGAAAAGGGAGCATAAGAGGACAAGACAATTCCCCCCTCTTCACCATATGTTATCATTTCACTGTATAACAAGCTGGAGGTTAATGGCATTTTGCTCACAACAGCTTCAAGTTGGAAAACGGATTATGAGCTGAGAGGAAAATGATATCAGCTCTAGAGGTCATTGCCAGTCCTGAGTCCACCAGCAAAAGGATTTGATTTACTTGCCCTTTTTCTATACTACATCTATCTGTTTTCTTGTCTTGCAGCCTCTTAACCATCCTTCATTCTCTAAAAGGTCACTAGTCTCCTTCCACTGGTCCTTTGACTTAATTCTTCCCTGCACTGCTGTGCTGTTGTAGCTGTTAGTGCCTGAACTGGCAAAATTATTTATGTAACCAGTCATATTTCTTGCTTCCCAATAATAATTTCTGTAAATACTTCTGTGAAAATTTCCAAACTTGAACAATTTCCCGTTTTTGAGAAAAAATTGTGCACAGAATGAACGTATGGGGAAAAAAATGTGGCCTGACACCCCACTGCCTCCCCTTCATGGAGTTATTTATGAGTAAAAAGCATTAATCAAACAAAATTTTCTGTTTACAAGATATTTACTTAACTCAAGGAAAGGTTGCAAAAGAAAAAAGTAGCAAAAGAAAAAAATACAAATTAGATTCTGTTTTCTAAATATGTGAAACAAGACTTCTAAATTGCTTATAATCTTTAGTATCAGTGTGTTTCTGATGCTCAGCTACAGCTTCAGAAAAATGAGGCTCATTTTCAAAAAATAACACTGTTGTAAAAAATAACACTGAAAACTTAATCACCCTGAGGCATTTTGCACTGAGGATCAGGAAACCTGAAGCACCTCCCCAAACTATCTAGTTATTTTTAAAATCTAACAGGATTTTAATGACTTGATGCTGTCACTTTAATGGCCTGCCTTAAAACTAGCTACAGGCAGAAATTAAAAGCTAATCCTGAAGTGCTGTTTTTCTGCTCTGCTTGCATGATTGCCAAGGTTTTCCACAGGATATGCTAATAGTTATCCATTGGAATATGCCCCCCACTTGCACTGGGGCATATTCCAGTGGGTAACTATCTCTATGTGCAAACCCCATGATGTTACAGCAATTTATGGCTAATGTGCGACCTTCACCTTAGGCACTCTGGAGAAAAAAATCCTGAGGTCTGACAAGCACGATGAAAAGCTACACTGCTTTATTTTCTCGGTTTTATTTGTACTGCATAACAGCGTGTAATGCACAAACACTGTGTTGCAGCCAGTGGGCCCCTACAGTTGCAACTGTGCTGTAGAGTGGAGACGGCTCAGAGCAGCTTACAAACCAGAACGTGACTCTGGTTTAAAAGTTAAAGGTCCCTTTCCAAAAGAAAGGCTCTCCAAAAGCTTTCTGCAAAACTGGACCAGATTTCAAGAAGCCCTCTGTACCCCAACTATACCATGTACCTCTTGCCAAGAGAAAAATAAATCAGGTCCATCTACTCACTTCCATTCCAACTCCCTCTGCCCCAGTCAGCGAGTTGAATGTGTCTACACCTCAGCTGGGTCATGACGACACACCATAGGCATCTATTTAGTGATCATATGGCAATTGCAAACCTAGTTTGTCTCAAGGTCTTACCTCTATTTCAGCCAATCTTAATATTTCAGTGGGGTTGGGGAAAAGAGATTTTTATTTTTGGGCTATAGAGTTATTTAATTCCTTGAACTTCATATACTCCACTTTGAAATTAAAAGTGGTTTTGTCCCTAGAAGGACAGGACATTCGATTTACTTCTACATGCTTCCTTAGAGGAAGCACATCTGCTTGAGCATTCAAGACGATGCTGCTAATTTTCATTCAGTCCTCACAATGTCTTCTGGACTCATAAAAATGAGCAAGGAAATCATTAGGCTTCGTATTTACAGGATGTCTTCCAAGATCCTGTGAGTTATTTACACATTTGGGTCATTCACATTTAGTCATTTCATACCACGTACGAGAGATGCAATACGTTTTCCCCTAGAACCGAAGCAAAAGAGTCAGCTCAGCATCTTGATGAACCTCAGTTAAATTTCAAGTTCCAATCTAAAAGTGTCACTCAGGAAGATGTGAAGAGAAGAAGAAACTGCCTGCTTGGGCTTTGGCCTTGGCTGCCTCCAGTTTCGTAATAGGTCATTATACTGCTGAGGGTATCTCTAATACTACAATAACTTCTGTGGTTGCAGATTATGTAGAAATACCTCTGCAGGTCTTAAATTGCCTTGTTGGGATATTTGCAGCGAGGCAGCCACCTTCACGTAGACTGCAGGGAAGCTTGGTCACTTTGCATATACCTACCTGCTGGAGTGACTTTTGCAGTCAGTTGTACCCAAACTAAATCACTGCAAGTTTGGGTACATTTGCATAAATATAATTTTAAATCAAAACACAAAATTTCCCTGTGCTAATGAGTGCCCTGGAGGCAGTGCCTGTAAGTCAGAGCTGAGGTAATACCATAGACTAATGACATTCATATGAGGAAATACTTATCGATACATTGATAGTGTGTGTGGTGGGGGAAAACTATGGATTTTGGGCCACCACGAAACTTCCAGAAACACCTCTTAAAAGCACTGCTGAGATTTCTCCAAATGCAGCCAACAGAAAATTGTTGCAAGGGACAGGAACAGCACGAACAGAGCTTGGAGCAACTTTTGCACTGTGCTTGCAAATGTGAAAGCTAGCAATTAACCCAGAGATGCTGGCTTCAGAGTAATCCAGAAATGTTCTGCTGATTTAATTACTTTCTGCAAATCAAGAGTGTGACCACTGCCAAAACTACATGTATGCCATAATTTTAAATGCTTCATGCCTAGATTCAATAACTAAATCTGCATTTAGGCACGTAAGTGTTGGGTCCTGTTTTCAGACATGTGTGGTGCCTACATCTTCCTTCACTGTAACAGAAAAGTATTGATGCTCAGCGTTTCTGCACGTGAAGACACTGGGATGAGTGCTTGACATGGTTTAGGTATCTGATTTTAACCAATATCATCATGAACATTTTCTGCTAGGGATTTTTTTTGGCCAAATCTTTGGTCTTGAGTTAAACAGATTTCTGGAGCAAGAGAATCTGAGGCACGTAGTAGCTTCTTTTGGTGCTGAGCAGAAATGCAAAAATCCTGCTATCTGTATATAAGATGGCATCACACTGAATCAGCACTGTAAATGCACAGCTCTTAGCTGTCAGCCGTAACAGCTCAAGTAACCTTTTCAAACTACAGGGTGGAGGAGAGACATTATGGTCCTTGGAGCAACAGTGGAGATGCCGTTCCTCGACAGCTGGGTGACTCTGTTGTGGACAAACACTGAGGCAGCTGAATTTATGTTTTCTTGCACAAACTATGAGGAGAGATGCTATTTCATGAGGGATACTTAAAATTTCTGTATTCTTAAGAATTACTTAGTTGTAATCTGTTAGCTCTTTTCTGTCCAAAGTACATCTAACATCAGCTGTGTTCCCAGCAACCATGGATGCAAAAAAGAAACCCTGGTGACTCCCTCTAGACACCCTGTAGCACCAGCAAAACATCCAAGAGTGCACAGAGCTAAATGTTATGCAGTGAAGGGCAAGTGAAGGAGAAAAATGATTCTTAATATTGCCATGTTCAAACTTATCACTCCCCTTTACTTTCACGGAGTTGCTCTCAATGCTCAACCACCATAATACGAATTTTCCCAAAGCCGGATGGTTAGGGCCCACAAAAGCATTTAGCTGTCCCAGCTCACAGAGGTCCACTTAGTGCTGACCAGCAGCCTGAGAAACATGATAAGGAGCAACAACAACATATTTTAGGCATCAGTCTCCTCTACTGGCACCTATCTTGCTCTGACCAAGCTTACAATTAATGCCATTCAGTAGGACTGAATGTGAAATTATTCCAAACATCTTCAATACAGGAAATGCTTTTGTTATGTCCAGCTGTAGAAGCTAAAAAGTGAACACAGTTGGGGTTTTTTCCTCCAAAAGCAATTTTTCAAAATACCATTCTTGTTAAATTGTGATTTTTTTTAAGTTCTATATGAAAAAAATGAAAATGCTGCTTTCATGTGGCTGCATTTTAGAACATGAAAACTTGAATTTACTTTTTCAAATAAACTGTCATTTCTGAGTTCACTTTTATATATAGAAATAAATAATGGTGTAATAATGAGTAACATAAAATATATAAAAATAAACTCAGAAACTATACATATATTTCCATACATACATAAATTTTTCTTATTGGAGATGTTCAATACTTAGACATACTTTACAGGAAGATTTTGTTCTTGGGATATTTTCAAAGCAGCAAATAGCGAAGAATATTGGGGGCAAAAGCATTTTAATTTCAAAAGCAAGTTAGAACCGCACAAACAAATACATGTTTTGAGGACAGTGGCAGTTCTGAATGCACATCACTCAATACTGTGCCTTCGACTGGCTGTCCCTCCAAGAGAAACCTCTGGGGAGTCCAGGCATTATTCTTGGCTGCTGGGCATTAATTTTTGTCTTTTTTTAATATGAGAAAAAAAATTCCAAATGTGTAAACATAACAGTGTATGACAGAAGAAAATTTGCTTACTTGTCCTTGGGGTCCTCAAAACCCTGAAAGAAAGGAAAAGGACACAAGGGTTAGGAAACAGGCTGACCTTGAGAACACAAAGTATCCTGAGAACGGCATTTCACAGAGGAGTTTTCAGGGCCTTCATTTGTTAGGTGTGGATGGATAGCCTTACCTACCCACAGCAGTGGTTTGTGCTGCTGTGTCATCAGCCAGACAGAGCAGTTTTAGAAAAACACATGCCTTCAGATATAAATTTATGGAAGTGAAGATAAGGCAAATGCTTCAGCTGACTGCTGGCACACTTTATTTCAGGTGTCTTCCTTTTTGCAGTCACCATTACAAATGATACAATGGAAATTGTGCTGATATTATAACTGAGGATGTATTTTACTTGAAACAAAACTCAGAATGATAACATAGGTCAACTATTGTATTCAACAAGGTTGCACCTCTTTATGTTGGGGACTGGCTAAGGGAGCGGATGCATTTTGGTTTTCATCTCTTCAGGAGGAACCTCAAGGGGTCCCCTTCCTTCCCCCTTCACTGCATGCACACACAAAACATGCTTTCTTGAATAAGATTTCAGGAATTATTTATAATATTTATAATAGCCAAAATGTTCACAATTCCTTCAGGGCCACCTGAACTGGGTAAGTGTATGCATTCGTGGGTCATCCATAGTTTAAGTGGCTAGAAGGCCTCAAATTAAAATATGTATGGAGGCATAATTTTATGTTTAGCATTAACATACCTAATAGACCAAATTGCATCAAAATGGCCATTTTGCATGGGCTGAGACAAAATCTGCCCTCTGGCTTAAATTTAACTGAAGTCAAGAAAAATTTTATGTTTGACAAGTAGGGTCAAATACTCAGGCACAGAGTTTGTACACTGTGTTCCAAAACATGAAACAAATGTAGCTGGGAGATAGGAAGAATTCCTTTTGTTTTCCTCCAAGAGACCTCAGGCCAAAACTGCTCAGAGCACGTGAGGATATTCCGGCTGCTGGACCTGCAGCCTGCAGCAAACTGAGATCCGTCCTGACTGCAAAAAAATAAAAATCTTTAGGCAAAAGTCTTCCCACAGCCGCCTTGTCGAACACCATCAGAAACAAGAATGTTGAACAGATACTAAATGAGCAGATTTTGCCCTCGCAACTAGTTAGCAATGTGGTGATACAGCCAGAGGCAGAAGTAAAGCCAACGCAGTCTCCCTGGACAGCATCAGCTTTGCAAGAGGGAAAAAGTGGGTTTTGTCACTTGGGTCAACAGCAAGGGCTGTGATTCACTGAGAGAGCAATTTCCATTTTTACAAACTCTGTTTCAGACTAAACCCACACTGCTAAATAGAAACTGCAACTCCAACTTAACCCATCCGAAATTCAGATAAAGAAAGTCTCTCAGTCCCATGTAACAACCACCAGCCGATCCAGTGGGAAGAAGGAAATAGTAATGTTGATTTGAAGTTAGCATGTCCAGTCATCCAAGCCAAAAATACCATGTACTTTTTGATTTCACATTAAAGAGTGATGAAGCAATCATTCAACTTCTTGTTGTGTGGCTTTTTTTCCCCCCTTTGCTTAATCATTTTACATTTGTCAGAAATATCTGATTGATTTATTTATTTATCCTCTAAGCAATGCTACAACACAGTGCCAAAACTGAAAGCTCACTGATTAATCATGGAGACAAAATGCCCACTAATTTGTCTAGTGTCATAGTCAGTTAGGCTGAACAAAACTCAAAAATCAGCTGAACATGAAAGCTACCAGCCAAGAAATAAGGGGAGGGAACCAATGAGAAAACAGCCAGTACTTGCTTATTAGATAGACATCAAGTTCACATTTTCAAGTTCACTTGTGGCTAAGTTCTCTTAGCCACATGGGAACTGGATGACTGACTGCAGTGAGAGACTCCCCTAAAATGGCCTGATATGGACAGCTGCGTAACCAATTCATCCTGCTTGAAATCCTGAAACTAAACACAGATCTCATACTCCTGCCTTCTAGGTGCACAAGTTTAAGGATACAGGCCAACCAGGTCAAATTACCAAAACACCTCAGCAAGCATATCCTCAAAAAATTCCCCAACATTTCAAGCATGGAAAAATATGCAGGCTGCATATTTAACTGGTCATTTATATGGGTGATCACTTGATCAACACGGAATTTGATTCTCCCCTGCTTCTCCCACCCTGGCAAAACTGTTATAAGGAAAGTTTCTAAAATAATACAGAATTAACTGATCAATTTAAATTGACTAAATGTAAAGTACTATACTGTGCTTGAAACCCAGGAAATTATTCATGCTGGTAGCTCAAATTAAATTGGTGTTTCAAAATAAAAAACTCAAAGGCATATTTCAGGTAAAGCGAAAAAGGAAAAGATTATTACATTTTCTTTCCTGGATCTTCATTTAACGGGGCTAAATATTTAAGAGTGACTTGAACTTTAATTAGAGAGAATCAGCTTAAAATTAAATGTAGTAGGAATCTCTTTAAGTTAAGCAAATTAAATGATTCACTTCAAATGTTCCCTTTTCATATGAAAGATTCTTCAAGCAGAACTGCCAAAAATGGAATTGTTATGGAGAAAGGTCTGCAGGATTATTTTAGGAAAAAACCTCAAACACAGCTTCTTAAAAACTGGTCATTTATTACAGAAGATCTTTCTTATTTGCACTGGAAGACTTTGCCAGGATACAGAGCAAATATATCTCTCGGATCTGGCTGTGACCAGAGGTTTTATTCCCTATCCACTAAAGCGTCCATGTCTCAATCACATACCAAGAAACCTTTTAAGTAGAGGAGATGATCGCATGCACAGGGTCATGCTGCTTGCCCTATTTTGGGTTGGGAGGGAAATTTCCCCCTGGGTTTTGGTTAATGTGTTTTCACCTCCTCCTACTTTGTGGGCATGCTCGGTCCATTGAAAAATCTGCACTTAAATTATTTCCTTCCCCTTGCATGAGGCTTGGGCACTAATGACACATGGGTCTTTTTTCTTCTCCACAGCTGGCAAATAGTTTAGTTTCTTTAGGACTCAGATGCTTTGCTCCAGTTAAAGCCCTTTTTGGCTCAGCATAAGGCTGCTCGCATGAACTGCAATGGTCTATGTTACACTCAGGATAAACATTAAGCACAATCAATCCTGCAGAAACATGGTCTACAAGGATTTGCTTTCATTCCTAACGGACTCATGATCTACTAGACAAATTTCCAAGCTCAAGCAGGAAAGTGAAATAACAGGGCCTGCTGCTGCAAGCGTGTCTATAAAGCCATTCTGCAGCATCCCTGATCTCACCTGTCTGTGCTTGCCGCTGGAGGCTGGGGAGCTGGGCTGGGGCTGTACCCAGCCTGTTCGGGTATAGAGCAGGTTTTGAGCTGCACAGAGATGTGTCAAGGTTGGCATTTCTGCACACACATATTCAAAAATCTGAATGCCCAGAAAAAATAGCTGATAAAAATGATGAGAGGGGGAGTAAGGGGAGAGGAAGAGAAAGAACCGGTTCCTGGAGTTAAATATATAAATCCCTTCTTGACTGCTTATGGATTTGTGCCCAGCAGACTGAAGCAGTGCCGATGGCTTTCTAGGGTGCTATGAAGAAAAGGCTGGGAATTGTCAGCAGGGGTGAAAATGGCAAAAGTGGTGATGACTACAAGAATCAGACAGATAGGAAGGAGTTCGGAGGAGTTCAAGAATAGCTCCATAATCATGATGATGAAGTAGCCCTTGTTAAGGCCAAAATTCCTTTTCTCTAGAAAGGAACATAAGGCATGAGATAGGTCTTATCGCAGTGCAGTACTAATGGACTGCTGCATATAGGACCTCATGCAATTTTTATTCAGTCCTGGTTTAAATATCCCTGATACTGGAGTTTTTCCCCTTTCCCCAGGAGGCTGTATTATTCTGCCATCAGATTGCAAATGTAAAGGTAATAGCATTTAATAATTGCTCTGAGACTAACACAGTTCTCTCTGACTTCAGGAATATTAAGCCAAACTTAGCTGATTCAGCTCCCTTAAAGGCACTAGTACCTACCAAAGAACAGTCCTGCTCTTTCTTCTTTTCTACATGAGATTCTTAAAAAAAACCATATTTTTTATGGCAGGTCAGGTGGCTCGGAATTTACAAGCACTTACTTTTAATGACCATCCTCAGTGGGAGTAGACATGTGCAGGAGGAAAAAAAGAGGGAATGTTATATTACTGCATCTGTCCCCAAGGCTTACTATTTTATGGGGGATATTTTATGAATATCTATTGTGCTAAAAGCTCATATGACTGCCATCTCTCTGCTTGACTTCTAAATTAACTAAGCCCTTTTCTTTGAAGATTAAAACTGATTCCTTAAATAGAATGATAATGTGTTTGTCAAAGCCATGACAAGCTGACTGCTATACCATAATGCTTCAAATCAAGAACCATTAGAAATAATAATTCTAACTTTGAGAACATTAGCTGCAATTATTAACATATTGTAAATATGCAAAGAAAAGTGGAATAGACTTTACATCCTTTTAACTTTTCATTACCTCCAAAAATAAGACAGTAGAGGGGCTGATGAGCTCTATGACCTTCTTAATGGCAATGTGGCTGGGCAGCATGGATTCCACCTTAAAAACTTAGCTGGCAACTCCAGCAAAGTTTTTAAGAGCAAAAACAACAGTGAAACTAATTTTTCTTGACCTTTTTTCATCTCTAGAACAAAGCTGAAATAGGACTTACATGATGTTAAAGCAGAAATCAAAAGAACTTTAGACTTAGGGATAAAATTAGCTTTGTAAGAGGTCAGGCCAACTTGTAAAGCAAAGGTGCTTCACAGAGACAGTGACCATGGAAAACAGAAAAGAAGAGTGTCAGGCTGAGAGTGGATATAGTTAAAAACAAACCTGGTTTGGCCTCCCTGCAAAACTAATTATTCACATCTGTTTTCAGCAGTCATACATTCTGCCTTTGTCCCTGTGGTCAACAAGACAAGGCTACAAAGATAGATGCTGTCAGGTGTAAAAGCAGAAACAAACCTGAAGGACTTCAAAGCACTCAAGCCAGAAATAACACAATTTCTATACCAGAGTCCAGAAGGAACTGGCACAGAGAATACTAAGCCTGATAGGAAGGATATTTAACAAGCATCTAAGTGCAGAACAACAAACTGGCAGAAAACCAGTTTATGAAGCAGATTATATGATGAGTGTGTCTGCTATAGCTGGAACACAGACTAATGAGCTCCAAAAAGGAAAGCTGAAGTGCTCCCTTTCTGCAGCCCACCCCACTTGATAAATAGACTTTAATTCCTCTGCACTGCTCGCAGATGGTGAAACCCCCTACTTTGTTCTACTCAAAATGATTTTGTACACAGCCCCCAGCTGGTAGACTGGACCTGGCCAAACCCATGAATTTATTTGACCCATCAGATTTATATCTATAGAACTTAAGTGGTTGCTTTTGAAATAGGTTTTCCTCCCTTACTTTAATTAACTTCTGGCTCTGAACTCACACCTCTGAGAAGTGCAGGTTGCTCACACTTCCCAGTTTTCTGTCAACTCTGAATCCAAATTTCTTCAGTTCAAAGGTCATGTTTTCAAGTGAAATAGTATGTGGTCCTGCGCCTCACCTGTGAACAGTTACCAGAACTTGCAAAACAGAAAAAGACATAAAAATAGGTAGTCCTAGAAATGCTCTGAATTAATTCCTGGTTCCCTAATCTCTGTCCTTTCATCTCTACACTCCAAACAATGATAAACACAACAAACTTCTACAGAAACTACTGTCAAATAGCCTTCTAATCAGATGCAGACACACTGAATCCAAGTCTAACCAGCCTTAATTGAAATTGCCCACTGGCGCTGGCCAGAGCTGCTCACCCTCTCTGAAAACCAGACCCAAATCTGCTGACCTGCATCCTTTTGTCATTAAAGCTTACTCTCTGCTTTAGGAAGCTTTGGAAATCATTCTGCTAAGTGCCACAACTCCACCTCTGATGTCCACCTGTGTAACGCTGCCACAAACATCAGAGGAAATGTTTCTGTGAATAAAGGGGAATTGGTATCTTCATTTCTGTAGGCTTAAATTAGTCCCAAGCAGAAACTGTCTAACACTTTTTAGTAGTGTCTCGATCCAAATCACCTTTCTCCGTATGACTACAATTTACTCTAGAAAAGGGTATTGAATGTTGGAAAAATTATCAGTGCAAGACTTCCAAGCAAATATTAAACTCTACCTAAGTTTCACAAAAGCAGCTGCAGATCAGCTGTTGCATCTCGCTGACTCTTATCCCTCTTTTAAAGAATTTAATCAAGGATGATTGCAAGCCCTGATCAACTAGAAGAGAATTTAGGTTTGCAGAGAGGATACAAAACTGTATGAAGCTTCTAACAATTTGAGCAAAGTACACTGTTTTATATGGCTCCCACTCATTTATATGAGATCACATGGAACACGTGAATCAGGCAAATCCTCTTTTCAGAAGGACCAAAGCAATTATATAGTATAACTGCAGAATAGGATTCCTCCCCTTGCTGTTATGTGAGCTGTCTAAACCAAACTGGCTATACAGAACTCAGACTAGACTAACAATTTCCTCCCAGGTCTATAGCAATATGTAGAGATTACAACAGAAAGCATTGCTTGAGGGTTTCTCCCTGCTTGATTACAAGTTCAGGGGATTCTGCATACTACAATAGTGGAGAAAAAATAGTGGGTCAAATTCTTTTCCATTGGGTGCCCCTGTCCAGCTCCACTGACGTCAATGTTGCTATTACCAGATTTAGCAGATGATTGCTGGAAAAGAGGATAATGGTGACCTTCAGTTAAATGAAACCTTTAGAAGGAGGGTGAACCCTTGGTGCCCCATTCATGGACTCAAGTCCACTTCTCTTTGATGGGGCTGCACTATTGACTGAGGAAAACTTGCCCTACTGAGTTTTATTTTAATTTTTTAATAATTTTTGATGTTTAAGTGGTAGTGTTGGCACAGAACTAGCTATAGTTCATCTAATGTACCTGTTCCCCAGTTTTGATTTCCAAGTAACAAGAAAATCTATTAGAAGGGCAACTTGGAGACATAAAGGGAGGAAGTGAGCTGCTGTATTTGTGATTCAACATGCAGAGAATTCTTTGATTTAGGACAGGGTGAATAGGACAAGGAATTATATTTTATGGTTAAATGACCAGGCTTGTAGATGAGTGTTGTTTCATTAGACAGTAAACACCAAGCAATCAGATATCCTGCAGAAGTCTGTGCAGAGCTCTGAGCAGCGCCACAAGGAATCAGGCAGTGCCTACCTGAAAGAAGAGCTTGTTCTTTATTGCACTGGCCATACCCACGATGCATTTTTATAGCCTTGTCTCACATTTTTAACATATGCATGCAGTCATATTTCCTACATGTGTATAACCCCTATTTGATTTTATTTCAGTTTTTACTTTGTAACTAACATCGACATCATACAGAATTTCATTGCAAATTAAATGCTTCATTAGTTGTACTCAGACTCATGACAGAAGCATGGTCAGACTGAAATCAGTATGGCAGACCTTCAGGGTTTCCTCTGTCTGTTCCTAAACTTCCTAATGTTAAACTTCCAGCAGCTGAAAAAATAAAAGGAAATCTGTCAGGCATCTACAGCTAGGGTCAGTAATCACGTTAGCCACTCTGCTCACATTTGATTATAAGGACTCAGAGGTACCTGTTTCTGAAGTAAACCTTCCCCAAAGCATGTATCAGTGGAACAAGCTAAGCTGCTCACTCATGCTAGCCAGTGTAAAATAAATATGATAGCTGTATGGCAGCCTTAAGATCCAACAGCAGGACCTTCCACAGCTGAGTAGATCTCATGACACAACTAAGGCTTTTTTTTTTTTTGGAAGCCAGACAGCATTAGGCTGTGTCAAGTCTGGTTGTAAGAGCTCAAAAATGACCGTCTTCTGGGCAGCACTAATAAAACCTCAGTAGGAGAGCTGGGTTCAGCGCAGGCGCTGCCTCTTATCGATGAAACGGCAAGTGCTCGGAGGGGAACAAGAACAATCACCGGGCTGGAAAGCACCAACTAGGGAACAAACTTGGTGAGGGAATCGGAGCTGTGCAGAGACATGGTAATAGTCTTAAAATACAGAAAAGGTAATGGTAAAGAAGAGAAAATTAAGCTGTCCTCAATGGGCTGTGAATAGCTCACGCAGCATTGCGTTTTAAAATTGAAGTGAGGGACTGTGAAGCAAAACATCAAGAAAAATAATCAATCTGTTGAAAAGGATGCCCATCAAGACTGTGGGATTTCCATCCTTTGAGGTTTTTAAACAAGGGCTAGACAAGTATCTGTCAGGGGGGAGATTGATGCCTCGAAGTTCTGTGCAGCCCAGATTGGAAACTTCGTAAAATCTTTACATCCATCTCATATTATTCTTATGTTCTTTATTCCCTATAAATTCTCCTAATTTTTTATGTTATTGTTTCTATATTTGCAAAGGATTTTGTGATGCCCCTCCAGACTGAAAAGCCCTGAATAAAATAAATAAAATGTTTTCAGGAAAATCCAGAATTCCACAAACTCCTTACATAGCCTATTCCTTGCATCTAAGCTTTTTCTTAACTTAGATCTTCCTTGCAGCAAATTAAAATGATTATTTTTTAATCCTGCCCTTTGCAGTCATGGAGAATGATTTATCATTATCTTCTGTCCTTACAAATCTTCATGTATTTGAAGACTCTTGTTTCTAATCAGTCTTCTCCCTTCTAGACTAAACAAACCCAATACGTCAACACTTCTTCACAGGTCACACTGTTGAACTCTCATAATTTGTAATTTTCTCCACTGGACTATCTCCAATTCATCCACACTCTCCTAAAGCATTGTAATCCCAAACTGGATGTGGTTTTCCAGCTATGACCTTAATAATGCTAAGGAGGGTAAAAGATGCAAGGGAATCATTTGTCATCTAGAACAAAGCTGTAATTTTGGAAGGTATCAACATTTGCCTTTTTGTTGCTGTTTACAACAAACCTCTTTCAGTTTACAGTCAACTACAATCCCCAAATTGGGGTTTTTTTAATAGTAATTTTGTTTTGCTCATGAAAACTGAGACATGAGTATTATTTCCAGAAGTCTAAAATCCATCAATATTTATAAAAGCACTCTGAAATCTATACTGGGAAAAGCAAAGTATTTCTTAGTGGTGTATAAATATTGTTATAGCTATAAATATACCTGTACTCTCAAATGCTTTCAAGTCCATTTATTTCTGACCCTTTTGCAATTGAAAACTGGACCAGAGAGACAGTGGGGAAGACAAGGCTGGTGTACGTGGGGGAACGCTGCTCCTTTGCGTGCATCACGAGCAGTACAAAAGTCTGCATTTCCAGAGAGATACAGTCACTGGTCCTGGACTGACCGCTTTTGTTTAGGAAACAAGAAAACATGCTGTAAAAAGCAATAAAAATAGAAAGCAGCTGTGCTGCTCTTCTGCTGTGCTCTGGCTCTTTTCATACTCTGTATACAGCCACAAAGCTGATCCCGTCCAGGCCTCTCTGCCTGCCCAGGGGGAGGGCGGCAGCCAGCCCTCCTCCTGCTCCACGCCGGCAGCATCACCCTGTCCAACAACACGGGCTCCAGGGCCAGGGCTCCAGCACAGGCTGCCAGCTCGGAGCAAGGCTCTTTGCCCTCCCATGCCGTTTGTATCTGACCTTCCTCTGCTGCAAATTTTCCAGGTTTTTTAGGGGCAGCCACTGACCTGGCAGCCCAACTCGGCACAGTCCCCAGGACCGGCTTTCTCCGGGCAGTGGCTCCGCCAGCTCATGGGGGTCAGCAATGGGCAACGTCGGTGTCTCCTGCTTGCTGCCTCCCTGGAGGCTCTGTACAGCAAGGAAGGCCACCACTAAGCAATGGCAGGGGAAAAAGAAGGATTGGGGATGGTCTGGAAAGCAGACTGGTGCGTGACGGAGATGGAGGGGCTGTTGGGCAGGATGGCGTGAGCTGGCACAGTTGCAATCCCAGCTGACTTGTGCCCCAGTTAGCTAGGGTAGGACTAGGAAAATACTCCAGTTTTCCAGGACATTTTAGATTATTGCTGCATGGACACGTGTAGGGTATTTTGTCTTCTTTATATGTGTGTGCAAGTGCCTGACTAAACTCCTGTGTGCCAAGGGGAACAACTTAGCTTAGGAGCATCATAGAAAGTCAGCTGGACCCAGCAGAGGTTAAGCTCCAAGCCACAACGTGGAGAAAAGCAGGGACCAAAGACCTCCCCATGCCACCGGCCAGGCTGCCCTCCCACACAAAGCTCACCAGATGCACTGCCGATGTGCCCAGACATGGCAGCATGCTGAAATGCCACAACAAAAGAGGAGGGCTGGAAAAAAAGGAGTATATGGCTACCTTTGACACTAATCTGTCCCATCCAGGACTACTGCTAATATATCCTAAGACTAGAGACAGCTACCACAGCCAGAGTTCAAAGGCAAGAAAAATGGCCAAAATAATTCTCTTTTCCAGTAAATATAACAGTTTCCTCCCAAAAATGCAATTCAGGGAACTTGAATGTTCTCTCTCAGGGAATTGTAAGTAGCACCACAAAAAAACTGCCTCTGTTTTTTCTGGAAATATGGTGGTCTTCATAACGCAAAATGTTCTAAGTTTGTGACAAAAAACTGTGTCCTTTATAACCATCCATATTACTCCCTACACACAAATGTATTCATATCTACATAACAATATAATGTAACTCCACATCACTGCAGCATTACCTGGCTCCTGCCTGAGGACTATCTCACCATTACCCTTATAAACACCTGTTTTGAAATTACAGGGCTAAGGAGTCCCAGGTTTTGAAGAGAAAGGCAATGTTGCACTGCCTACCTTCGGCATACTACTTTGACTAATCCAACCTTACATGTTTGTAGTTTCCCAAGAAAAAAGGCTACATATAATTACACACAAGAGGTCTGGGGGAAAGGTGGGTAACGTGGAACAAAGAGCACAGTTTCAGCAGCTTTGAAAGCTGGTGTGGCTTACCTAGATCAATGACAAGTCATCCCAGAGGAGCACTGAAAAAAGCCTTTGTAGTTCTGCCCCCGTTCTGTCTGTCTGTTTTTTGTATTTCTAAGCAGGCAGTTTGCAGCCAGTGTGCACGTGTGTGCAGCCAGCGTGCACTGTGCATGCATTTAAGCACACGCAGAACCCATGTAACACAATGTTAGAGATTACAGACAAATAAAGTACTGTGCAAAGCTGGCTGGTACAAAGAAATGCGTATTTAAATTAGAAGCTAACACAGAGGGAGTTGAGACAGGAGATAGAGATTGTTCCTATGATCTAATCAATAAAATGTCCATCTAGCAGATACTAAAATGCTCTCTAGGCCACGGAGAGCAGCATGTTTTCATTTTGACTAAAGCACCTCAAACATAAAGCAGTGGGCAATACTGTAAATAACAGATTTTAAAAAATAGTCCCCAAGAACAACAAAAAGTCTAGCTGAAAATAATACATCTGAATCAGGTTTCAATTGGTTTTCAAGAAGTGTCCTGACGCATGCAACATCAGCCTCTCAAAAAAGAGCTTTATACAAGAGGCAGTACAGAAGCAGATTGAGTAGAAAAGATTTTCTGAGCTGCTGAATTTATAAAAAGGTAAATACCATTACAGGGAAAGGCTCAAGATAAGGGGGAAAAGAAAAAAAGAGAAGCTTTTCCTCCTGCAAGTGAGGGGCAGTGAAGTTTTTAGGACTCAGCTTGATATTTCAATAAATAATTATGTTTTTCCAACTGAACAACCAGCTAGACATGGCAAACTGTAATTAACACCAAGAAGCATAATACCATTTGGCATGCTTACACCTTGTTTCTGAACAGGAGCCTGCAAGAATCCCTTAAAAGCTATTCAAAGAAACTCATAATTATAATTATGTGCTAGTGTGATTAGGCTTTTCTAATAATGTCATGCCTATTGAGCACACCCTATTGAAAAGTCCACATAAAAAATGCACAGTTCCACTGATCTGTACGCTTATGTCAGAAGCCCGCATTTGGAGATCTGAGAAATGAAAGAAACATTACTATGGAGATTAAGAAATTTGGTTTAGCACTGTAAAATAATATTATGATTGAATAATATTAGCATCAACTATTAATAAATGTGCCAGCATTTCCCATTAGAAGACACCATATGCAGTTGCTTTTATCTATGCCAAAATTTTTAAGCTGTGGGAGTGAACCTCATGTTAAAAAGTTCTTTGAATACTTTAAGGCTTTGGTGATCTGGAGCAGAACTTTGACTACAGACAACAAAGATGGCAACAAATACGCACTTTTGACTGTGCCTGAAAGGTCAAAACAGCATTAATAAGGTCATAGAGCAATCTGATTATCCATGCAATTATAGAGGTGTTAAATATTTTTATTATTACAAATAGCCATTATAATAGAAACCCTCTTTTCTTCATCGTTATTGCAGGAAACAAAGACATCATCTACAACTTTCTGTCAAACAAGCCATAAAAGTGCTCTCAGTTCAATTGCGTTGGTAACTAGCTCTTGTGCATTTTAACTTAGAAGGACTGAAAGGTATAAGCAAGAAACGAAGATGCCTGCTACCTTAGGCCAATTAATCCATGTATTTGAGAATGTATTCTCGAGAGTTATACATAGCTGCATGATTCCTAGGGACCCATGAGTATACATGGGCATGTAGCTTATAGAAGGTGAACAGCATCTGGCTGTTGCAATGCAAGCAAGAAACCTTTGCAGGGGCTGAAGTCTGTAATGATCTAGTACAAATGTATATTTCAGCTGCTGTTTGAATGCTTGGGTTACTGAGCAATGTTTGTAGATAATCACGTCTTCTCACACAGCCTGGATGAGTTTTCAGAACGTGGGACAAGTCAGACAAAAGAGCCTTCTTTGTGCCATTCAGCCTCCCTTCACCTCTCAACCAACCTTGGGCCTCATCTCACAAACACTCACCTCCAAATGTACCAATTATTATTATTTCTGGAGTCAAAGTAGACTTTACCACCCCCATTTGGAAAATGCCGTTGGGGCTGCAAAAACCTTCAGACAAACCAGGGAGGGATATGTAATGCTGTATTAAGAAGAAAATAAATTAACATCCATAAAGCAAGGCATTACCATTCTCTTCATCTCTTTGGAGACCTGGTGAGCTCCAAGGTGGTTATAAAAGGGCCGGTCAACACCCCAGTGTGGCGGGTTATGGCTGATGGAATTAGCGCGTTGACGGTTCATCTTGGCTATTGTGGCTTTCTCGTCTTTCTGAAATACAAATGAGAGAGAAATGCAGAATAAATTTTGAAATGTTTACATGGCAGTCATTCTCCAAGCATCTCTCACTTCTGATCTCTCACTCTAGAAGCTGGCTTTGCACCTTGAACTTTATGAAGTGGCTGCTGATCAGGAGCAGTCCCAGTCCACCATTTCTTTTTCTTCCCATTTTTTAGAACACTTCCTCCAAGTGGTGCCCACCATTTTACACATTTGCTTGTTTTGAATAACCACCATAACCTGTGTAAACACAGAGAGCACTCCAAAATGGAGACATCTATTTTATTTTTTAGTAAACTGAATCAAACTGAATAATTTCAGATAGGACATTGCAGTTGCAAGCTGAGATACTACATAGAGGGTCCTCCAAAAAAAAAACCAACCTAGACTGGTGCATCTGCAAGAGAAATGACACACAGAGCAATCTGGTTGAAGAAGAGGACCCTTGAAGCTCCTTGAAGCTATGGGAATAGAGGACACCTTTCTCTGTAGGTACAAGCAAATAATTTTCCACATTTGCAAGAGCATCTTTCCAGACATGCTAAGGAAAGCATGTAAATCTTGCAAACAACTTAAACTGTGTATCTGTTAAAGGTAACGGTATTGCAGAGCGTGACAAAATGGTTCTCCTCTACCCTAACGCTAGCTGCAAATTTTATCATTGACACTAACTTTCCTGAAGTTTGGTCAAAGTCTTTGGTTTTGTTACTAGAGCTTGGTTTTGAATCGTGGTTGTAATTGGAGCTTACTGCAAAATTTGCACAGGATCTGTCAGAAAGGCTTTATTCAAGCTCAATGCCAGTTACAAGAGCACAGAAGTGCAGCACGTAACTAGGCTAAACAAGAGGCTGGTTAGTTCCTTATTTTGGGTATATTCCCTAGCTAAAAAGACAGGCAGGTTTCCCCGTGGAATGTGTTCTGTGGAAAGACAGGAGTTTATTGCACAAGATCAAACCCTTTAATCTTCTCTAGCAAGGACTGCTAGAGTCCGTGAGGACTGTGCGATTTACCTGTACTGACTCAGAAGGCAGAGGGGTGGCAATGATTACATCTTTGCTTAAAAGAGACAAACTCTGGAAAGCTTGAAAATTTGGACAGTAGGGATAGCTACAACTTGGCTGTTTATTACTGAGATATTAAACTTTTTCAAGAGAAGTGCTGCTTCCATAAGATTACTGAAAAAATTAGACATCGGAGTTAATTTCAGATTTCAGAAAGTGTTCAGACAACCAAATAATTTAAAAAGAAAGCATCAGTTGTTTTAAACTCTAGAATTTTTGTTCAAGTGTTGTATGACAATACAGGTAGGTCCACATCTTTTTTTTGCATGGAGTCTGCTCTCCTTACCTGTTTATTTTGATTCCCCACTATTCATTCTAACTTGTACCTGTCAGAAGTTTGCAAAATACCTGGTGTTATTTCCACGGTAACCAGAGAGTTAAATGTCAAGTGTTATGCTGCCTTAAATTATTTTTTTTAAAAGAAATTTTAAAAAGCCTGCTAAAATTCAGTGCTGGGGAAAGCTGCCTGATTGACAAGCATGGGAAATCATAATTTCTTTTCTTGCAAAGAAAAGACAGCTACAATGACAACATTTCCCATGAGACCACAAGCTCACCACGCAGGCACCAGACGTTCCCAGGAATGTAGTGCTGCAGGCTTCATGGCCACTAGCTGGGGACATGGGGCCACTTGCGACAGAAGCCCTGTGCCGGACACCCAACTGGCCCCATGACAGTAAGTAGCAGTGGTCATTGCAGCCCCAGGCTGCCAGCAAAGATCTTTTTCCACCCAGCCAGGATGACATATGTAGGATCTCAAGGAAATTCAGTGGGAGCAAACCCAAGGGAGCTGTCAGCTCCCCGGGATGTTTGCTGGGGAGAACCATACATGCTCCCACATTGCACGCTCCCAGGACAGCAAGTGCCTCCCACGTTGCCTCTTCTTTGCATCAAACCCACCACTGTTTCATCTGAAAGAGCTGAAAACTCCATCACTTGGCACCAGCTGAATTTCATGTGAGCAATCATGACAGAGCCACTGCATAACCTCCAGGAGAGCTGCGTTTTAAATGTTTCTAAAAATACATTAATGTGATGCAACGCTGATGTCCAGATTTGAGTTGGTTTGAGGTTTTGTTTTTTAAAAGTCACTGCTCTGTTTGGTCTCTGCCACCATTTGTAGCACTTTCTTGTTTTTTTTTCGGTTATGCAATCTTTTTCATAGTTGTGCTTCTTTATTCTAAGATGTGATGCCAGAAAACTGGTAGGAAATACAGTTTCATTATCTCCCAGCAATTATATATTGTTTTCAATAATAGAGGTGACATTGTCAATCCATTTTATTACAGCTTAGTGAAGGGTTTTCAACCAAAAGCAGTCAAAAAACCCAGATGCTGAAACTAGTCTCAGGACCTATAAAAGCAAAGCTATTTGGTTACATTGTAAATGCCTTTACATCAATAGATGATAAAAGATACATATAGCAGGTTCCCCCCCCCCCCCCAATTTATAAAATTTGTTTGGATTTTGGGAAAACCCTTTTTGCAAAAAATCCAAGCAGATGTACTAACCCCTTTCAGCCAGTGAGTGATCCTTCTACCTGCTGCTAGTGCTAGTGACTCTGAAGCATCCCCTGATGAATTTGAAGGGAATAAAAGGGCTCGTACGTGTTCATTGACACATCTGGGTTGAGGTGAGGGTGGGACAAATGGATAAATATATACTTCTGAGATCATTTCTAACCATGAGGTCAGGCACCATAAATTTTCCATGGCTACATGAACTCTGGCAGTATTTCCCCCCACTCCCTGTAGAAGGTTTCCACTGGATTGTGAACTATGTTTCAGCAATATTTTCAATCAGATTAAAACACATATATACAAGCATAGTGGATTTTTGGTTTCCCACATTACGTACTGTGCTACTATATTATCTTGAACAGCAGGACTTTGCTGTTAACATCAATATTTATTCAAAAACATTTTTTTTAAACCTGATATTTTAAAAAGTTGAGCTAATTTATTTTGTGAAAAATCACTTGTTCAGTAGGTGATGATAATAACAAACTCTAAAAATGAAGAATTAGAAGGATCACAGCTCCTCTGTGGAAATTTATGAGGATCCCTCCTCTGTTTCTTCCTGGCTAATTGACGGCATGAGGACAACTTGCACACAGGGCTACCTAAGGCATAACAAGACTGGAAAGAAAAATAAAGAAAAGGAAGTGATGATACCTTTCAGTCTTACTCATTACAGGTACTACCAACAACAGGAGCAGGTGCAAAAGTTTCTGCCAGCAATGAGTTTTTCAGGTTTAAAGTGGCTAAACTCCAGAAAGCTGTTGTGGGAACTTTTCAAATCTTGACTCACAGAGAGACTGTAAATCTTATTCCCAGAGGTTTTATTGTGTTCCCACCACCAGTTCCCACACACTGAGCTACAGTAACGCTATAGCAAAACTGCAGAAATAGCTGGGATTTTCTTATACTTATCAATTGCACCAAGAATGCCTGTTACTTCTTTAGTGTGTGATAGGATTTTCCAACATATTGATCACTATCAGTGCAACAAAGCAATGAAATCTGAGCATGGATCACAGCCATTTCAGATTCAGCTATGTATTATTCTATAAATTGTCTTGAAGTCCTATTGACATGTGAATGATATTTCTTGCAGTGCTACATGCTCCAAACCACTGCCTTCATAAATCTACATGAGTGGAACCCTGCTGAGCTGTGATTAAATTTGTTAAATTAAGGAATCATCACATTAGATTGATTGTGGTTTAGGAGAGTCACATGCACAACATTTAAAGGACCATTTTGTTTCTTCAGCTGGATGGAGTTCCAGGACGCTATTTAGAAAAGAATGAAAGTTGTTTTTCTAGGAGTTACAGCCAAAGTATTGTTGAACTGTTTTAAGGCCACCATCAACAATCCTTTCTGAAACTGTTGTGTACCTGCTATTGTTAAAGAAACACCCATGTTTACTGCAATTAAAAGACATTAGAAAAAAATAAACATTTTTCAGTCTGCCAACTTTGTGCACTCAGCACAGTGCTTAGTCAGCAGTATTTCTCATCTGTTCATAGTCACGTTTTGCTTCCATTTGTGTTCAAAGCAAAGCATTTCCCCAGACTTCTGACAAAGTTGAGGACAATAAAAGTAGCTGTAAACCGACTGTGCTATTAAAATCCTATTCAGCTTAAGGTCTGTTTCCCACTCCTCCAAACATACTTTTCCACCCTTCTCACAGTAAAGCTTTTATCAGTGATTAGAAGTGATGATGAGAAGAGTATTTTTGATGGTTCTGCAAATAAGTGCAGCACCTGATCTCAAAGAAGAGCAGAAAGTTGCCAACAACCACCAAGTGACATGCTCCTGTACAAACTCCAGCAACTTGGGCGGCACAAGAACTGGGACTACTGGATATTACAATAATTAAACTGAGTAGTGTAAGAATAGCAGGGATGTAATAGGATAGCACTAATGACTGGGGCGGACATTTTGAATAAAATGCAGAAGGACAGATATAAAAGTTGTGGAGGTGGAGGTACAGAGCTGTGTGTTAGGAATGCTCCAGTCTTCAGGGTAAACTTAAAACCAAAAAAGGATAACAAGAATAAAACAAAACCACTCTGTGGAAGGCTAAAGACATTGTACCGAGTAATGCTGTGTAGTTCACTACAATGCCTTGGGGTTAAGTCTGGGAATCAGTAAAGATCTGGGTAATAGTATTAGTAATTCTAGCTGATAATTTGCTGTTTATCTGGGAACACAGACTTTCAGATAAAGAATGAAGATGCAAAGCCAGTAATGGAGGAAAGGCAAAGATCTCCTTAGAGAATTCCTGTATTTCTTTCATGTTAAGGTAATAAGTCCATTAGAAACACATATCCAAATGAATGAAAAAAATACTGAATAAGGACAGAAGTCACCCTGTGTAAGTCACCCTGTGTAAGTCACCGTGTATTACACAAGGATAACAGAAACTGAAAAATCTACATGACCCTAGAGCCAAAGGAACAGATTATTTCTCTTCAGAAAATCACTACTGCCACAGTAGAGGCAAAAGGGAAGAAGGACCATAAGCATAGGGTTATAAACGGAAAACATGACTAAGCTGGAAGCAAAACTTAAGTGTGATGTGTTGAAGTCCATCCCAGATCTGTGCAAAACTGCCAACTGCAATTTCAGATACTTTTAATAACTATTTAGTCAGGGATCATGACACAGAACTTGTAGAGCAACCAGTGCTGGGCTTGGATGCCTTGAGAGCATCCAAGTTTTTCTAGACAGAAAAAATACAGTAGCTCTCACTGGCCTTGTTTTTTCCATACAGAGTGCTGTGCTGGAGTGCTTAATGGCTAAGACAGATGGAGAATAGGAAGCTGGGCAAAGAGCTGGTTTCCAGTGAAATGGCAAGAGATGGTTTTGAAGGCGGAGGTATTAGGCTGGATGAAAGTTACTAGTAGAGTTACTCGATGATTAGTCTCACGGAAGATTTTGTTTAATTTTTTTCTCATTACGTTTGGCACCAAGTGTAGCAATGACAGACTTAGCTAACGAGAGAAGCAGAGGTTGTAGCTGATAGACAAGAAAAAAACGAGTATTAGCACCTGATGTTTGAGGACTGACATAGTAGAAATGGGACCTGAGAGATTCAAGTGTACAAAATGCATGATCATTCACTTAGAGATTACAGTCAGAAACTTCACTTAATTATCAAGAATCACATTAGTTCATCACAGAATAAATATCAGACACCAAGATAATGCAACTATGCAAAAGGTAAAGGTTTCCTTTGATGATCACAAAAATTAAGAGCTTGCTGAGAGAGCTTGTGCTTGTCTCTTCTTTATTGTGACAAGAGATTAGGAAAGTTTATCTTAGGAGAAGAAAGGCTGAGAGGGAGAGAGGGGATACAATTTCTGTCTGACAGCAGACACCAGACAACCAGAGCAATCAGGCACCAGAGCAACCAGATTTTAGAGCAGCCCACTGTTAGCACTAATGGGAGCAAACAAACAACAGCAAAAGATTCAACAGACCTTTATGGCGGAGCCTGCAAATTTTATGACAAGAATTACTTTTTATATATATACTTATATATGTATATGTGTGTATATATATATATATATATAGGTTCACATTACAATGAAATGCATGGCACCCTTTGTATTTCACACAGTTAAGACTGTTTTGTATTTTAATCACCAAACCCCTAGCTTAAGGAATTGAAAGCAAACACAAGGAAAACAAATTTGGAACTTTGGATCTATGCTTTCAAAAAAATGGATGAAAATTTTTATCTAGGGGAACAAAACACTGCAATAATAAAGTCACTTCTGCACTGCTCTGGGGTATCTGAGCACTGTCTTCTTCACAGGTAAGCGCTCACCCACAAGAGCAGCATCATCACAGGACAAGGCAAACAGAAATGTAAAAGTGGATCTGGAGGTAAAGATGAGGAGAGAGAAACCAAAACAGACTGGATTTTAAAACTTTGCAGTTTATTCTCTTTCAATAGAAAGCAACTCTTCTGTGTACCAGATAGAAAACAAGGACTACATTTTCAGCTCTAGGGATGTTATTTAAAGACTGAGTGATCAGGATTTAGCTCTTCCCACCCTAAAACTCAACTAAATATATTTCAGTTAACAGCATCCTTAAGAAGAAAAACCCCTGTAATTTCAAAGAAGGAGATAGTCTGAGTTCCTGGAACAAAAATATTAGATAAATGTTCCTCCCATTTACTCTGTGCCAAAGAAATGGCATTAACATGATGAAAAAGTCAAATAAACAAAAAAAGACAGGAAATTCAAAGTTATGGCTCCCCATGGCAACAGTAAGCAGAAAGGGTATGGAA
This sequence comes from Haliaeetus leucocephalus, assembly GCF_000737465.1. Classification (NCBI taxonomy): domain Eukaryota; kingdom Metazoa; phylum Chordata; class Aves; order Accipitriformes; family Accipitridae; genus Haliaeetus; species Haliaeetus leucocephalus. The sequence continues at coordinate 22,959,295 of NW_010972437.1, forward strand.
CAGATGCTGTTACGTTTTATACATTCATTGTAACTCCTGGTATTGTTGGGTTTTGATGGCTATGGGACTGATGGACTAGGTATCCAGATAATTCAAGCCTGCCTGTGTGAACTGAGGAATAGCTCAGGCAAACAGTTACTTGTGTCAGCTATGCATCTGCTCTCAGGTCCATGCAAATCCTGTGCCTTGTGTGTGAGGACAGCAGGGACCCAGACACGACTCACAGGAACCCAGAACTAAGTTAGGTGAACATTTATGGCCATTACTGGAACAGACTGAACTAAAAACCTGGCTAAATACATCACAAGAAGTCATTAAAATCAAGCAGAAATGGAAGGAAAAAGTGAAGTGCTAGAACTTTGCCTAGCATCAGGCAAAATATTCAAGACTGACTGAGCTGACTACGGGAGAAAGCTTTTCTCACTTCTGATCTTCATATTATGTGAAAATGAGTTATTAAAGAGGGAGAGAACCTTAAACTATTCACAAAGGGATAGAAAGTGGCTATGGGAGCAAGAAAGTTGCAGCAGTATGGGCAAACCAGGAGCCCCTCAAATGCTAAACGCTAATACCCATGATCTGGGGTAGCAGTTGCTTTATGTTTCAATTTAGCCCAATAATTACATAGGCTGTGCACATGTCCCAATTCTTAGCTACTCTGGGATGCAGCACGTTAGAGCAGCATTACAGTAGTGCCTAGAGACTTCAGCTGAGGGCTACACCATGTAACAGAGCTGCAATGAATACATATAAAGCAGTGAAAGAATAGGGAGGGGAGAACCCGTTTTATTTTACCATAGCAAATCAAGGCACAAAGATGCAAGTTCCTCAAAATCTAAGTCTGGAATGGAATCCAAATCTCTCCTGAGTCTTTGTCCAGTCTCCTAGTCAAAAGACAGCCCTGCCTTCAAAAATGAAGTCAAGCCCCAAGTGATCTGTGATTTTGAGTTTTTTGTCTATACCAGCAAGGAGCAGAATCCTGATCTTAGGTCTTCCTCTTCTCCCCAGAGAAACCCTCAGTTCTCCACAAGAGCGTACAGACAGCTTGGTGAGTGCATGATTTAAGAAGTCAATATAGCTTCTCCACCCCAAGAGATGGGGCCTGACCATAAGGGTATTTTGGTTTATGTTTGTAAATTTACCCAGCAAAGAAGCAGTGGTTTAGGTATAAACATCAGCTGGCCCACTGACAGGCAGTGATGCTCAGGAAACAATAATCTTGCACTGCAAGCTCTAATCCTCTTTTGAAGATTGACAATTGTTAATGAGATTTATCTTATGAGCAGATAGAAACCAAAACATCAGCTTCTCTCTTCAGCAGATGATAAGGGCTCTTCTTGGAGATTTTTTACACAATATCCATTATGGAGATTTGAGGCTTCCATTCTCTCAGGAAATGAGGCAATGGCAACAAAGTATTTCTGTATAGGTGTTATAGTTATTCAAATCAACCATGTTATTGGAATATGTCACAAAAACTAATTCATTTAATCTCATAGTAGTCATGTTTACAGCTGTGGAAAGGTTTAATTGGTCTTAGATTCAGAAATGTTTGAAATTATTTTCAATTCAGGCCAATCTTTATATGCTTGCCTGTACTGTGAATAGGAAGGTGGTGTCTATAGTGCAGAAATTACTTAGAGAAATATTATTGGCTAGGCTCAAATAGATGTTCAAAAAGGTCCTTTTCTAGTATTACAGTCTGCCATTATTTAAAAGAATACAAGCGAGTGATAACATCAACCTATTTTCTGTCATTGGCAGTGTCACAAAAAGAAGATATATTGGCTGAAGTCCATTTGAGTTTGACTGGACTCAAGTTCAAGTCAGTAATGCCCTTATTTTGTGCAGCCTGACCCATGTCATAGCAGTAGGTATGATCTCATTCCACTGTCCCAGTGGTCATCCATCATTACAGTAGGCCAGACTTTCCCCTCTTCAGAAACAGAGGCTGAAAAGTAATGGTAAGAACTGCTCTAATCTTTATGTTCATTGCAATATGGTGAGCAGGTGGACAAAAAGACCTCTGTCTGTAATCTGACAGAGAAGGGATCTTTGTGGTTTTAATCTATCTCTTTAAGAACTTGTACAAGTATCAAATTTAATTGAAAAAATACATATCTATATTAACAACATTCTTCAAAATGATTTTGAAAACAACTCAGGACAGTTTCTTTGATAGAACTAGAAAGTACTTGGTGCAGAAATCTTATGCAGAAGGTAGCTACACATGCAAAAGTTCAGGAAGAGGAAAGAAAAACAAATTTTTGGCACTGAAGGTCATGTAATCAACTCACTTATCCATAAAGGCTGGTGTTCACTCTACTTTAGTGTGTTGGAGACCATCTAGTTATTAAAATTTTTTAATGCATTAGTTTCTTTGGTCTTACCCGTTTCTGGCTGCACCGTACAATCAAGAAAGTCTCAATACTGTGCTCTTTCAGATAAGCGTTGCGCTCCCCTCCAAAGCCCAGCTCCACCTCATAGTCTCCATTAAGATAGTTCAGGGTTGCTTTTGTTATGTGGATGCGCCTTGAATGAGACAAAAGACAAGCCAGTTTTGTAGGCTCTGAAAAGTTATCACCTAAAAATCCAGTTCATGTCAGTGACAGGTTCCATGTACTGGAACAAACAAGCAATAAAAATCAATTTATTTGGCCATGCCACTACTCTTACAGATGTAGTACAGGAGTTTCATCTGTTTTAAAGGAAGCAGGCCAGGAGGCATCTTCTTAAAGAGAGAGGTTTTCATGTTAAGCATCTTATACATCCATTTATAAGCACCTCCTTAGATATAAAGCACTCATTCTTTTATTCACCTTGCTCTAACACACAGCAGATAGATACACTTTTTTTGGCAAACACAGGCCCTTGACAAGGACGTGTCTACTCAGCAGACACATGTAATATACTGTAGCATGTATCTTTTTTGTTGTATCACATTAATCACTGTGGTATAACAGTGCCTTGTAGAGGTATCCTATCAAGTACCACAGTCTTGTGCTTTCTTCCAGCGCAGAGAAAAGGTGGAAAGGCACATAGAAAGATTATCTCACGGAATGAACTTTGCAACAACTCAGTCTTCAGTTGGTCCATACAGCGGTGAAACAAGAACAGATTCTGCTCTCTCACAGGAATGTTTCAAAACAAAAGGCTGGTCTGAAACAACGCTTCATACAATATCTATCGATAGCTGGGATGCTCTCCAGCAAACACTGTTAACTTAGTCACATCTCTTTGTAACCATGACCAGCTCTGCTAGTGTTTGCACAGGCCTGCTCATTTCTGCTGTATCTGTCAGCTTTGTTTCACAAAGAAGGAATTCAGTTCTTACCACAGAAGGATATACCCATCTTGGGATTTTGTAGACTTTCTGTAACCAAATACATGTAGACATGGAACACTACACCCACAGTTCATTTTACAGGCATACAGACTCTCTGAACCTCTGTCCCCCACCTCCCCGCCTCACCGTGACATGTCAGACACAAAACAACACACAGATTGACACGACAGCTTTGATGAAGCAACTTACCCAGCTTTGCCCCCTGCTTCCATGTGGTTGGCTAACGTAACGTCATTGGACCACACATCAAACTGCCACTTCCTAAGGCCCAAGACCCCACAGTGAACTCTGCCACTGTGGATTCCAACCCTCATGTTGACATTTACTCCTGTCACCTCCCGGACTAGTCTGAAAAGAGATGTGGGAAAAAAGGACATCACTAAGGACTGCATGGTTGTAGTTGGTGGCACAAACTTGCACCCAGAACACAAAAATCCATAATGACCCATAAATTATTCACGCATACACACGGTGCTGCTCAATACCAACAGGACAACAAAACAAAGCCAGACCAGCTGTACTGGTTTTGGATGGCCTGGCTGGCCAAGCGGAGTACTAATTAGAAAGGGGAGCCCTTGGAGTAAATCCATGTACTCTGAACTCACGCTCAAGTTGAGAACTCATAAAAAAGAAATCTTCAGGGCAGTAAAAGGAATAAAGTGCTGGTCTCTGATTTCCATACCAAAGCTGGACATAACCTGCCAGCACTCAGCCTCATTAAGAGTAATAGCATGTTGCAAAGAGAAAAAGGAAATGATTTCAGAGATCTTAATTTGTCTGTACGGCACCAAGCATCAACTCTTCCACAGATGAAACATGATATGTGTGTGAAATACCCCACTGCAGTTGGAAAGCTTGAACAGGGCTTACAGCTGCAGTCAGAGCAGCAAAACCAGAGAACCACATCTATTGCAGTCACTCCAAACAGGCAGCTACAAATACTCAAGCTCTGATTTTAATAAGGTTTTGGATGTTCTGCTTACTTCCAAAATGACTGCTGGAATACTTTGTGGGTTTTGCCCTTTTAGGGCAAAAGTTAACTTCAAGAGCTGTTCACATGAAATATATATTTAGGAATGTGGGTAGGGGAAAGTCTTGTTGAGGCCACCAGAACAACTCTGCTTCTCATTACTGCTATTCACATCATTCCCAGAATGTCCATGTTTCACAGGTAAATTCACCTACATCACACAGCACAGTCCTTTCCTTTGAGCTGTTAATACCTTGCAGCAAGAAGCTGTACTTCATACCTATCAGATTTCAACCTTTTTGGTTTTCAGGTTCATCTAGTCCTTTCTAGATTACATCCTCTGGACAGACAAGTCCTCCCAACTTCCTAACATCAACACAGATCTAATATTTATGCTTTAGTTATTAATGAAGATGAGTGATTAAAGATAAACCAATTCTGGACTCTAGTTCACTCCTCACAGTGTAATATGCCCCTTAAAAGACTGTTCAAGATGACTTCTTGTTGAAACAGCTCCTACCCTCTTACAGATCCTTTTTCCTTACAATCCCTATCTTACATTTCACTATCTACTTGCTGAGGTGACGTTCATTATTTTTATTAACAAGCAGCAGAGGTTCTCTGGCAGGGAAGGGAAGCTGCATATGGGTAAGTTGCCACAGGCTTACAAACTGAAAGAGCTCCAATCACAATACTTGGGAAAGCAATAGGAACTGGGGTAATGAAAATGCAGCTGCGGCCATAACCCTTGCAAGGACAACACCAGCTGCAGTGTGGGTACAGCACATGCTGCATGAGGGCTACAAACCCTACTGCACCCTCTGCCAAGCTATGTTACTGACACAAGACCAGGGAACTTCTCCCAGTAGAGTCGTTGAGGAGAAGGTGACTTTCTCCAGACTTTGCAGCAAACAAATGCGTTTGTCTATTCTTTATAGAAAAATGAAATATCCTTTGTTACCTTCCGTTTTTTTTTTTTAGTTCATTTATACCAGCAGTACAGCAAATATAATTCTATCCTTCTGATCTGGGGTAACACTCCCTGCTGTTATTGTGCACAGATGAAATCAGCCTAGAGGCAGGGCCCAGTGTTGGTGAAGCCTGCAATCAAATGTTCAGTAGCTACTGGGTACCTTAATTGTGAAACCTCTTATCTTGATCCTTGGGGGGGGGGGGGGGGGGGAGCAGGTGTAGTGAGAACAGTCACCTTCCAGACTTATTAAGAGATAAGATTGTTAAATGCATTCATCATACATCAAGTAGGAAACGAGTTTTAAAGGCTGCTGAAGAGCTATTTGTGAACAAACATTGAGTGCACTTCAGCTCCATGTTTATGTCAAGGTAAGGTGGGTTTCAGTTAATCAATGAAGTCTAAACATCCTGGTGTTACTCAGCCTTGTGGGGGATTACACAGCAACATGTCAAGGTCTCTGGATTTCATCAGGCCAACTAGTGCAGAAAGTGAGACTTTTCTGGACAACTTACACAGTATCTTCTTTGTAGGGCTGGTGGCTAAGAATTGCTGCTTCTCGTGTTTGACAAGACACTCTGTCACCTGTCACTTAATTGTACTTCACGTGGAAGAAATAGCATCCTTTCAAGGGCTACTGAAAACTAGCTACTTGTAACTCGTTTTATTTGGGGTTTTGCATACAAACCCCAAAAGGAGACTGGTGCAAAGCAACAGAGTTTAAAACCAGGAAAGTAAAGGTAGGAAGTCCTGACAGTATACACTGTATACAAAGCAAGGGAATGCTGCTGTGTATTGCTCTTTGAATGGGGTCTCCTGGGTGAAAACACTGCTTTTCAAACTATGTAACTTTGTTATGACAATGAGGCTGAGAAGTGTGGGTGTGTATTCATGTCCTTGCAGATATTCAAATGGTAAGGATGCACTGTATCAAGCTCAGCAAATAGGTAGCTCTAGTTTTTATCAAGATGAAGTGGAAACTCCATCAATTTACTGAACAGAATGAGAGGAGAACTGCATAGAGATCTTCTACTTCTCTGTTGGTACCATGGATACTTTAGAAGATGCTTTCCCAAAATAAAAAACTCAAAGAGAAGGGAAAAAACTCTGCACCAGGGATGGTGTAGATACTAAGGTCAGCTCAGTTACCATCTAAAACTGACTGAACTTTGTGCCTAAACTTGCATACACTCAAGATGACCAAATAAATCTTCCCTACCTGAGTTCTGAAAGAATTGGCCTGTGAAAACTCAGGTCTGACGCAAACAATATTCAACATTGTCTGCAGTCCTCCAAGTAATGTAACTAGATATGGGTCTCATATTTGTTAGTCTCTAAAGACAAGTGGTCTGGACAAACACAAGATTGCTAGTCTGATTATTAGGAGCAGGTAAAGCTTCAGAACAAATTTTAAAAGAAAAAAATAAAGATGGGGAAGTAAGTGGAAATAAAAGAAAAACCACCATGGATCTGTCCCAGTTTGTATCAGACCAACTTTATGGTTTTCTTCAATAATTAATTTAACTAAAGTAAGAAAGTCTTGAATCCGACCTTTTTGGCATAGGACACATGGAAAAGGATTATTTAAACTAGACAAGACAGACCTTTGCAGAGGAATTGTAAGGTGAGCAAAAAGCTGGTTTAAAGACAGGAAAGTGAAGAGTGAATGAAAGTTATTATTAATCCTCTGATTTCACATTTCTGTAATTCACTGGAATCCTCCTTTGGGAATGAGACTTCCAGTAATTACAGTAACCTTTGCCTTTCTCATCAGGAGATTGAGCTCTGATATCCACACGGCTGTAATGGACTCAAGTGTCTGTTTTTCTGCTGTCAAACCTTTACTGCATTTTGTTTTCTTGTTCCAGCTCGTCTCCCTTTTTGCTGGCATCAGTTCCCTGGCTTGGTTACCTTGCTACTAATGTAAGGAAAACCTAACGGGAAAGAGAATCTACTTACTATTTGTTCCGAAATTCTCCATGGGGAATATGGTACTTACGAGATGGCCTCTATCATATCCATTCCCATTTCAACACAGCAGTGTGCATGGTCAGCTCTTGCTTCTGGCAACCCAGACACACAGTAATAGCAATCACCCAGGATCTTGATACGTAAACAGTGGTTCTCCTAAAAAAAATTAATAATAATAATAATAATAAAGAAGAGAGAAGTGTTCAGATTATATTCATGCTTGCAATAGCTTGCCTTTTAGGGCAGTGAATATTTACAGAAATCCAGTGAACCAGCACAGTATGTCATTCTTGCAACAGGAAAAAAAAAATCAGAATTATAATAGAAAACTTACAGCTGCTAGCTTATCAAATCTGGCAAAGAGCTCGTTCAGCGTCATGACCAGCTCCTGAGCAGTGCACTGGGAGGCCAGACTTGTGAAACCCTCTATGTCTGCAAAGAGGATGCTTGGGAAAAAAGAGAAAAAAAATATGAAAGTGTCACAAAATTTGTTGCTGATATTTGTGTAAGTTCTGGGGTAGAAATCTAGGGATGGGGAGGCATGTATGGGTATCCCAGCCTTATAGCAACAAGGAGATGAGCACCCCTAATGCCACCTTATGATACAGCCTCTATCACACGTAAAGCCCTGAGGGGCACAGCCTCATCTTCTCCAGAGATTAGAAAGGGTGAGAAAACCCCACAAGTCTTTCACGCCCCCACCCCTGCCACATGTCCAGTATGCTAGGAGCTGGTGGTGGCATGATAATGCCATCAGCCATCGTTAACAAGGCACTCCTACACAATGATGAGATTAGTCCAGCTGTAAAATCAACACTTACCCATTTTGTTCACATTCCTCAACCCCTCAGCTCAATAACATCGCCTGTGTCTTAACTCCCCTGCAGAAAAACCACACTCCTCTGCCCGCTTCCCCTGCTGTCAAAGTGCAGCCACAAAATAAAGCCCCTCTCTAGTGAATAACCTTCACTTGTCTACCACAGCTTTCACCCTGGCTTTGGTGGTCTGCTTCCGCGCATGCACCCTGCCCTGTACCGTGTGCCTGGCAGACACGTTCCTGCAATGTTATATACGCAAAAAGCCAGGCGTGACGGTACCGAGTGCTGCCGGGGCAAAGGCTTGGGCGCAGGAGGGCTGGCTGGCCATGCCCTAACACACTGCGCTGTCCTGGTGAAGACTTACCATCGGGCTTTTATACTCTTCATTCTCTGGAGAAGGAAATCTACACTGGTTTACTCTACTCATCTCCCAGCTTCTCACTCATTGGTTTTTTTTTTTCCGCTCAGCTTCTAAAGAACTACAGAAATGAAACCTCCCATTTGTATCACACCTTCCAGCTGGCTTAGCCCCTGAAACACTATAAAAATATACACCTACAGCACTCAGGAGCTCCTCTCAGTAAGGCTGCAAGCAGGCATCGCCCAACTTTCTGTCGAACGACAAGTGCAGCCCTTGCCAACTGAGGCAAACCTCTGCTATTGAAACAGGGATAGTGAATTGCTCCCATCCGCCCAAGATGGACCGGGAAAGCCCTCTGAAAGCAGTATGGACTGTTTTGAAAGCATAATTATTTGAATTACAAGTATTAATAATGATTCTTTGATTTCAATTAATCGATTTTAATGCTGTACTGCAAAGATTTTCTTTTTTTAAACTGGAAAAAGATTCTGTTTCATTGATAATTACAACATTGAAAATACTGATTTGCCATCAAACACAGCCATTATGCTAAATTTAAAACTATTCAGTAAAACAAGCACCAGACTGTCTATATAGATCTAAGATAACATGTATATATGCACACACATTTATATAAATATAAAATTAATGAGCTATACTTGTATATTGGAACATTTATCAAGTGGCTGATTTCTCCTTTGAAGTTAATTATTGCATCAAGCTGTACTTGAATAGGAAGAGCAATTAGAAGTGTAAATAACAAGCACTTTGGAATTGTTTCTTATTTGTAAAATAAAACTGCAACATGTTTTAGACAAATTGCAGAGGCTATGTTTTCAGTTGGAATTCCCTGCAATGTCTTCAGACAGAAAGCAAAGACAACAAAAATATTTTCACAAGCATTTTTTGCAAAAATCCTGAAAAACATTTCAATTCTGGCATGCTTTTCACGTCTTCCTTCTACATTTCAACTTCAATACAACATCAACCAAACATACTGCATGCATTAAATATTTCCTTGTTAGTCAGACTGAAGCTAAAATATACAAGAAAAAAGCAAGAAAGGAATGCAGGGATGTCTGAATCAAAATACACTTTGCCATTTTTTTAAACGCTGGAGAAAATACACAAAAAATAAATCAAGATTTCACATATTTACAAATAAAAGTAAACCTCCCAAAGAAATATACTTGAAATCAACTGAAATCTTAGAGATGTCTGTATTGCTCATGAAGCAACTTAAGTATGTGTTAATATGTAATGTACAAATACGAAATGTCTCTAGTTCTTGTGGCAGTAATAAAATGTGTCTTGTTGCAAGCATGTTCCTCTTCCAGCATGGGGCAAATTGCAGATTCCTCACTTGTGGACATGTTCACACTCTTTGCTCATGTGTGTGTTGTAAGAGCCATGTGTCATAACAGGAGGAATAAAGAATAATTGCTGCTCTTATGTTCAGATAGCAATGAGTATATCTGAAAGTACTACATAGGGATGCCCTGAGCCTTCTCCTCATGCCTGATTCAGAAAATTAGTACTAGCATAGTGTCCTAATAAACATGGATAAATGACTGAAGGTTGCTCCCTCCATTCCCCATTACTATCATGCCAGATAAATGGATTAGACATTCCTAGAAGTTAAATCACAGCAGTATTTTCAACCAGGCAAATGAAGTAATCAGCAGAGCCCTATGCCTTTGCAAATTGAAACTACTTGATTACAACATTTTCTCAAACTTGTAACCGTCTATGGGCGACCAGCAAATTGCTCTTTGTTCAAATTCGGCAGATATCTATCTCCTTCATCCTGATCCTTGTCTTGCACTTCCAAGGACAGCACAGTTGCAGCTCCACATGCAGTGCTCTGGCTGAGTTCTAGAAAACTACAATTATAAGCACCACAAAAGGGTTTATTATAAGAATAAAATCCAGAAAGGTTACATGATGGGAATCAGAAATGTATTCTGCACACAAGCTGGTAGCAATATTGGGAAGGTAACATTGATGCCCCTGTTAGGAAGCCAACATTTACTACACGAGATACTTCTTGGAATGAGTGTTTTGTTTGAGGAAAGAGGGATGCAACAAAGGCAGTTTGAAAATTTTTGAGAGGGAAGTCAAGGGAAAAGAAGTTTGGTTTTATCTAAAGCAAGGGAATGAACTGCAAGTATTTTTTTAGATGCTTCAAGTCTCTTCTCACTCTTGAACATGCACATGATGCTTGGCAATACGGGCAAGATCTTCACCTGGCACATGCCTTTTCCTCTTTATATGAAAACCTACTCAGAACTGGTTACATGTTAAGTCCTTTGCATGACCCAGTTTTTGCACACTTTGTGATTAACATGAAGTTAGCTACCTGCACTGTCCATCCCCTCACCTCTCTTCCATGTCAGCTAACCAAATAACCTATGAACCTCTTGAAGCACCTGAGCATATTCCATTACAGGCTTGAGGCAGTTGTGTGACCTGCTCTGCAACCAAATAGCTACACCACTGAGCTATCAGAAGACACTGCCTGGGACATGTGGGCTGCAGGGAATGGAAAACCTCATGAGGGTATGGAAAGGACCACGTGGGAGACAGCAGAGGACAAAGCAGTAAGTAATCTGGGAACTGAAGACAGAGAGGGGAAAGACACATTTCTGGCAGGAGACTGGAGAAAGAACAGCACATGACCATCAGAGAAAACAGCCCTTGCAAACAGGAACCCAGCCTGAAGCCTCTTATGTCCTCTGCTCTCAACAGAGAGCTCTGAAAGCCACTAAATCACATTTTACTCCTCGTGCCTCATCTGTTCCCTCCACACTCTCCTGCTAGCACTGCAGCTCCAGCAGCAGAGTCAGCAACCAGGTTTATTGCTCCCAACCCTGCTAATGACCCGTAAGGGAGGAATGGGAACCCATGTACGTGGTGCTGTGCCATGCCACTTCTGTTCCTTTTGTTATTAGCCCCAGTAACACTTAAATTCAGCCTTCTCCCTGTAAAATACCCAATAGCCCAGAAGCAGCTAGGAAAAAAGTAGATTTCTCTTACAATAGCCATCAGGGAACAGCACATGGTCTTCATCCTGTGTTTAGTCAGAGCTTTTCTTTAAAAATGAAGCCCACTAAATCTCCTGACACACACAACATGCATGCAGTGAGGTTGCAGGAGCATCTCCCAGTCCTGCCAGTGCATCTTATCCAGACCAGGAGCCTTAAACACACAGATTCCCCACTACCCTTAGGTCCTCACTCCACACTTCAGTCTTTCATGTCAGACTACCCTTAGCAATGAAAAGATTTTGTTAAAGGATGATGGTGATGGATGACTGTGATGAAGGGCACAACTCTAGCCAACTATTTGTCAGTCCTCAGAGGGCAAGGCATTTCCTTGCTGGTGGGAGCACAATGCCAGTAATAGGCCTTTCTTGTGCCAAAATGTGGGGTAAATGACAGCGGTCAACAAAAGGTCAAATGAAATAATTATTACAGCTATAAAATATTGTGAGATAAGTAAGGCAGTGGTTTAGAAGTACTATTAGCTGAAGCTGACTGGAAAAGATTGACCACACAGTCTGCAGCCTGGGCATCAGCAACTATTATCAGCCCTGGGTCCCAGTCCCTTCATCTGGAAGGCTACTGCTTTGTGGAAAAAAGTTTAGCATGTAATTAAAATGTTGTAATGGTTTCAGAGCTCTTGATATATTTTCCACTCCGTCACTGCCTTCAGATTTACCATCTGATTGGGTTTTGTCCAGCAGTAACCAGGGTATGACCTCAAAAAAGACAAAAACCTGGTTTATTTCTGGGAAAGACAGACAAAAAAAGTGGAGTTATCATTCATTTTATAAGTTTTTTTAAAAAATTATTTCTGTTCAACTTTGGTTGAAAAGTACCACAAATTGTGTTATAGGGTAGAGGTGAATACTTTCCTAAGCTCCTATTTCAGCTGCTATTTCCAGCAAGGACTGGCTCAAGATTTCATAGCTGTACAAGGCAAGCTCAATTTTGTGCCTGTTGCCCTACGTGGCTCATGACGCTGACAGGGAAGAAAGATGATAAGGAGCTTGAGTAGCTTCCAGATCCTGCCACCCTCCCCTCTGCTTAGGGACCAGCCTGATACCTGCCAGCTCTCGCCCAAGCCCCAGGCAGGGGAGCAGGAAAGGTGGATACATGGACTGGAGCATCCCTGTGCTGCTGGGTCTTGCTGATTCCAAGAGCCCAGGGCTGATGGGCAGCACAGGGCAGGCTGAGGCACACAGCTCTAGCTGCTGCTGCCACTGGGATACCAGCTTCTGCCTGAGCTTGGCCCTTACCAAAACCACCACCACCACTGTGGACTGTGAGACCTCCATGAGCAGGATGTCTAGATGCTTTTTGCAGAGTGCTTCGCATAACTGCAAAGGCAGAGTGAGGTGAAACGGAGAGAGGAGCAGCTAAGATGCAGAGCCAAGAGGAGAAAATTCCCAAAGTTCTGAGCTCAGCTTTCCCATTTTTTGGTCTGTAATGCATTCTGAGAATAGTTAAGATACACACAGACAGGCAGCTCAGGTACCAGCAGAAGCCTCAGTGCAACAACCCAGAGATAAGCAGTGTGAGCCTGCCCAGCTTGGGCTGCTTTCATAGCCTGTGCTCAGGTCCATCCCACTGCACCTTGGGTCCTACCACTGCAGGTCATTTAAAACTAGCTCCTGTAATTCAGGTGATCCTTGCTGTGACTGCACTGCTAACATACCCTAAGGCAGAAGCATCACAGGATCTTTCAGATGGCAAAGGATAAGGTTCTTAGCAAGAGTGTGGGAAGGGGAGAGGTCTTGGCAGAAAGCAAAGAACCACCTAAGGAGTAGGAAGAGCTTAGGACAAGGTGGGAAGCAGGAAACCCACATGAGACGTTTAAAAACCACATGCAACTACAGAGAATGATTTTGAAGTACAGCCTTAAATGTCTGAAGATAACAGAGTCATCAAAGGAGGGACAGGACACAGCCAGGTTTCCCTGCAAATGCAGGATTATTCAAAATGCTAAATTAAATCATCAGTGCTTCTAACGTAAAAACTAAAAACCAGTAGTGTTCTATTTCAAGACATGTGCGTGCCATGCACGCCAGCCACAACATAAATCAGGCAAAGCAAGAAACACAAACCCTATCACCATCACAACGGTAATGCCAGTCATGAATATAAACACCATGTGTTACTGGAAACCAAACACCACAGCCACTGCATGGGAAACATAACAAAACCCCAGACTCAGTGAGCTTTAATGACTTATAAAAACAGTGAAGTGCATCTGACTGCATGTGAATCAAAGCCATGGTATTTTACTGCAACGAATGCCACCTACAAGAGAAGAAAAAGTTAATGTACCATAAAAAAAATAATTATTGTTCACTAAATACAAGCATTAACAAGCAAAGGTGTAACAAGAGAAAGCCATTTGCTGTAGACACAGTCTGCCCTTGTCAGTGAATTCACTAGGCTAATGGGTGAAGACAGTGTCTCAGGGTGCTACTGTCATTTTACAACACCATCCACTGCTGTTGGTGTTGCATGTCATTAAGTCATGCTATGAAAAAGGAAGAAGAAAGAAGAAGGACAGGTTGGGATGAAGATGATAAAACACTCACTTGAAGGGCTGGGTCGAGCCCCTAACACCAAACTAGGCTTTCACAGAATCACAGAATGGTTCAGGTTGGAAAAGACCTCTGGAGGTCATCTTGTCCAACCCCCTGCTCAAGCAGGGCCACCTAGAGCTGGTTACCCAAGACCATGTTTAGATGCCTTTTGAATATCTCCAAGGTGGGAGCATCTCTTGAGCAGTTCGGTAAATGAGTCAATTTTTGCACTTGGACATCTGTTTAAAAGCCAGTTCCCCACCAGCACTGCAAGCCCAGAAGTTATTTTCCAGCTCCAGTGGCATAAACTGGTATTAAGTTCATCTAGAAGTTCCTATAATAGACACAGCATCAAGATATACCCAGTTTCGGTTTCCCAGCTATAGCCACTTGGGGATGGGATGACTGTGGGGGTCTTCTGTGTGGTCTCTCTTCTATCCACCCTATGCACAGAAGGGATTTCAGCTTCCAGAAACACTAAGTGAGCACATTCCAGAATGCTCTTTCCCTCCTGAATTTAATAGCAGCAACGACAAAAGGACAAACCCAAACAAGCTGAGGACAAGTTCACAGCAGTGGCACAGTAACCGTGGTCAGGCAGCATGTCTAGGTAAAGCAGCACAAATGTGAGCAAGGGCAGCAAAACCCACCTAAGGAGGGTGAAGTGACCCCCACAGATCACCGTGCTGAGTGTCAGCCCAGTGACTGGTCCAGCAAAGGCTGTAAACTACTTCCAGACTAACTCAGGTCTCAACAGTATATCAGCCTTGCTCTCGAGGGATGTCTATGCGACAGGCTAAGGTCTTAGCCTTAGAGATGCAAAAAAACATTCTCCAGAACAGCAGGACATCAGACAGACCAGAGGTTAAAATATTTCCTTTTCCTACAGTCATGGAAAAAAAAACCCCAACAGTAAAAAGATACACTCTCTTTCCTAAACTTATATGGTCATTTCAGAGAAGATCCGTTTGGTATTGGAAATCACTATTGTTGCAAATGAGCCCTGGCACTTCCGTGACACATCAGCTGTCACAGCTCCCCCTTGGGAGGTGGGACTCCGCCATGCATCGTGACAGTGCTCCATCTTAAGATCAGTCATCCTGGCTCCCACTTGCTCAAGAGGGTGAGAAGGCACGTATGTACACAAATGCTGTGATAAGCAAAGCAAGACTTTAGAAAGAGAAAGAATAACACAAAACAGGAGGAAATACACACAAACCCCCTACAAAACCAAAAGCCCAGAAAACGTGTGAGCCTCCTCACCGTTTTCTTTACAGCAAAAGAGAGAAAGCCTCCTGTCCCTCTTCCAAAGTAGCCAAAAATGTAAACCAAACCCACATCCCCTGTTTGAGAAGTTCACTCTGCAAGACCATACCAACTGAAACTGGTAACAGAGTAAAAACTGACAAAGAAGCAGGAGACCAGATGGCTCTCAGAGACACCAGTGGCAACGTGCAGACTGCCATCCGCAGAGCCACTGCATGACGACAGCAAGGCTCATTGCAAGGATATAAACTGCAGAACCCTGCTTTTACTTGATTTTCCCATGTTTGCTCTCAAATGAGTGTTCCCGGAGGTTAGAACTGCCTGGGGGACTCAGCTGGAGATGCACATCTCCAGCACAAACTCTCAGCGTTTGCGGTTGCAGCTCTGTCTACGTTAGCAATGTGCTCCTGGGAATGCCCTGCTGAGAGTGTCTGACCCTGCTGGCACTCAGGAGCTTCTGAGAAAAATGGCACCATACTTTCCATCATGGTCAGTGCTCCTCACCTTGATGCCTGTGGTCTGTCTTTCACTGTCAATGCAGGAAATGAGAAGAAATTAAGATCCTGAAATCACCAACTAAAAGGGGAAGACTGCACCAGTCATACAGGGAGAAGTTTTTCCATGACCTTCCCAGGTGTGCAGTTTACAAGCATGAGTAGCAACCCCAGTTATTGGAACTTAGTTATAGCTAAGCAGCATCAGTACTCATTTTTTATTTTAAACATGAAAAGCTTGCTACCCTCTCCCTCTAAACATCTTGAGTTAAAAGATTTTCCTATTTCAGCAGGCTATATTTAACCAGATTGATTCTTCACTGGAAACAGGAGTAATAAATAGCTTTTTGGGAAGAAAAACTATTTGGGGAAGGCAAAACAAATAAATATAGCTATGCAGTGGCTACCAGCCAAACTATAGGTGGAGCATGTTACGGATGTCTTTGGGATGAGTGGAAGGAATTTTATTACTCCATCATTGCAGCCAAATTAGATGCTGCTGTCTGTCGAACATAAAAAAGAAATCCAAGCGGCCTAAATGAGATTTTGGTTATTAAGAAGGAGGGACTTTGGACCTTTTTCATGTATCTAAGAAGGGACTGATGGGAATGTGGAAATTTTTCCAATCATTCTGGTCAGGGGCAAAACCATATAAGTGAGAAAGATGCCAAATCTATTCCAACCCCAAGGAAGTTTAGGAAGGCAAAGTTGAAGGATATACATGGCCTTTTGCAGAAAGGCGCAAAGGAACCATGCATACTGCTGACCCCGACCATGTGTCTTTGCTTTGGCTCCAAGCAAGCCCAGACTCACCCGGGTCTGCCTGACCAGTGCAAAAGAGCTGGCAGGTCTGTCCAAACTGGAGCTGGATCCAACCCACACCAAAATAAATCTCAGATTCATTTGTCCCACAAGACAGCCTGAAATCCAGAACTGCATATAAAACAAAAAGGGAAAAGCCATGTTATTTTCTGGTTTTCAAACTTCAGGCATGCTTTTCACTTTGAGCATTCTTGCAGTCTGTTTTCTGGCATTAGAGCAATCTCTGATGTCAAAATGCTGCCAAAAACCAACAAGAAGGAAGACAGAGCTAAGAGAATTCTGCAGGAAGGGACTATCCATTACCACCACAGCTGTAGGAGTCTGGCACTATTCCTCCCTGCCCTCCTTCGAGAGAATGGCTTGCAAAAGTGACTGAAGTCACAGAAGCAGTGCAATAGGAAAGAGAAACAACTAAAAACTCAAGTATTAAAACAAAAGACAACCTGTTGCATAGAGGCTGTGTGCCAGCAATCAATCAGTTGTCAGAGAAGGCAACAGAGTAATAAATTTTGGCACAGGCCATTAACAGTTTCATACGTATATCCTGGGTCAGGCACATGGGATAGAGATCAACTAAGTTGCATCTAACCAAGTTTGGGATGCTTTCTGTTACATATTGCTCAGGTCTTTGTCTTTGATGGTGAAAGAATGAGCTCTTCATAGCTGTGCAAACGGCATTCAATCTGTTCTTCCCTGGTATCATGGATATTCAGTGAAACAATGATGCTTTTGTACTCCATACCCAAAAAGCTGCAGTAATTCTGCATGCAGCTGTCATTTCAACCTAACCTTACTTCTTCCTCACTCTCTCCACTAGCTTCCCCAGCGTCCTGTCCTTTTGTCATTTATTTACTCTGCAATTTTGGTAAGTCAGGGTTTTCCCTCTGGAAAGTCACTACATAATGAAAACATTACATTGGTATATAAATGTCATAATTTAAAACATTAAGGAGCAACTATGCCTTTCCTATAGTTATCTTGTTTTCCCAAGGATAGAAGGTACCAAAATATGCAGACTGTTTCATGGATAAGCTCCGAATGGACAAGTGATGTGATGTTCTGTATACACAACTACCATTCACGTTTGGGAGCTTACTAGATCAATAAAACTGAAGTGGCCATTTGCTGGGAAAAATGATTGCTGAAAAATGGGAACACGAGTCTTACTGCCCTTTTTGGAACAGTCAAAATGAGTTGACTCGCTGCTTCCTGATTTCTGTACTTTTAAATGGAATCGAGCAGTTGTGTTTTTAAAATGACACCGAAGAAACTGTAAAGAGAAATGGACCCAAAGCATATAGAGAAACTTAACTGTGCACACTTTGTAATGGCCATTTTTCTGAGAAACACCAATGCAACATCAGTGAAGAACTTTAAAATGAAGATATAATCCTTTGTTAGTTATTTTGAGAGGTAAAATGGCTGGCCAAAGAAAATGGTACAGCTCATTAACTGAGGGATCAGCTTGTTATTAATTAGTAAACAAACCTGATAATAAATTTAATAATAAAACACATGATGTTTTCAGTGAGAAGGGAGATTGGCCATAATTTCAGAATTAAACGAAAAGGAAAAAATCCTGCAGGAAATTGAACTCGTTATCTGGTTATTGTACACTACATTAATATTCCTTACCTGATAAGAACCAGTAATTAATAGCTATCCTCAACTCACGAGTAAAGTTCTCCCAACTTTATGAGGGCTACAATTTAACGTTAAGGTGTTTGTTTCCTTTTTAAGATGTGATTTATCATCACATCAAAATTGATCAACGGCACTTGAGCTGACATCTATCTTTGGTTCCCTTTGGTGACACAGAAAACTCCAGCTGCCATGGAGAAACAATGTAAATATAATGAAATTCTGTACAATCAATATAAGCAGTAAAAACACTCCCCCTTAAAAGGCAGTATAGTTCAGCTCACTAAATGAGTATTTCTATGCAAAGATCATCCTTGAACAGGGAATATTAAATTCTATACACCTCTTCAGCCCCTAACATACCTCATATTCCAAATACTTTTCATATGTCCATTATTTCATAAATAGTAAGCAGTGTTAAATCTACTTTATAGCATTCAGATTATATACTGTAATATCAGAAAACATTAACACCACTTTTGTTTTATTATGCTGGTCAAGATACTAGCTATCAAGACACCTTGAGCCTAATCTTTGACAGCCCATCATTTGATTCTGTGATCAGTTACTTAGTTGGCTCCATCTCAAATTTCTTTCTTTATAAAATAAAATGGACCATTGCCATCTCTACCTTCTTAGGCGTATGAAGTCTTTGAACTGGCATTAAGCAATTGTTAAAATGTCATTGGTGCTAGAAAAGCAACACCACACTATTTTGCAGACACAGCAGCATGGTATATAAAGAATATACATAAAGGGGCTCAGGGTCATGTGGGAAAACCACGGCAAAGCAGAAATGTGAATCCTGGCCTCATGAATCCAGGGAACATCTACACAAAATCTTCTCCTGAGACGCTGGAGCAGGGAGCATGGTGAGGCAGGTCTGCCCACTGCATACGTAAGTCTTTTTAACTTTCCACTGAATCTCCCCTGATTTTTGCAATCAGTGGTTTCTTCTCATAATGAAGCAGGCATATAATTTTAACTTGATTTCAAGAGAATTACTGTAATTGGCACCACCAGAATAATAGATCTGTGTATAACGAAATGGCTTTTCTCATGCATTTTCCATTGGAAACTTTAATTTCTGTGTTAATGTATTAAGATATTTCACTAAGCCATTTGCTTGCTACTTTCAATATTCACAAAATATCATCTCCAAATGAAGTTCCTGTAAACAGTTATTAGTTTACCAGTGAACCAATACCAATAAAATCAATAGAGTCTGATCAGATCTTTTCTATAGCATAGAAAGCCACCTTAGAGACCACTCAATATATATATTATGGTAGCATGTCTCAGACCATAAAAATAAGAGGAACGTTACTGTGTCAGACCTTTCTACATCTATGCAAAACCAGTCTATCTGATTTCTGCTTACTTTCTATGCCACTACAGTAGCAGCAATTTTGGCTTGAAGACTAAAAACAAAAAAATGAAATAAAGTGCCTGGCATTTGAAAGGACAGTTCAGTTCAGTTCAGAACAGCGGGTGTCACAACTTCAAAACACTTCTGCATATTCATCTATTATATATACACCATAAAACTAACCACTACTTCAAGCAAGGAGTGAAACTGGAGACACAGCTTGCTGGTGTCCCAACGTTATGGTGGCCTTTCACAAAGCTGCATGAAATGGAATTAAAGTGCCACGGAAGACACATGCCCATCTGAAGGCTAACACAGCTGGCAATAAAATTGTGGCTAATGAGTCACAGGACAAACAGGTTGGGACTTTCCCCGTAGGCGATTCAAGGAAGCCAGAGCTAAATTCACTTGCAGAGCAGGAATAAGTTTGAACAAACTGTCTTGTGAAATATCTTACAGAGGATGTATGTTAACAGCAAGACGGCTCCTGTCCCTAGCACAGATGCAGTCAGGTTTCTAAACAGATGCTTTGCATTAGAATAATTTGCTCTTCCAGATAGGAGTAGTCGTGACTGTAGTAAAGTGTTTCTAAAACAACCTATCTGTGCTCTCCCTTGGGGGACTGTACTGTAACTGCATGCATAAATGTGGTACAAGTTTCCAGCATGAACAGGTCCCATGGCTGTCAGGCAGATCCAGAGTGATGGAGACAGAAGCAGAAGGAAACGGAGCACGCAAACAAACACAAACCGTAAAGATCTTTGAACAAACTGGAATTTGCAAGATGCACAAATAGCACTAAGGCAAATAGCAGCTGTGGTATTTGATGTTTGTGTAGTTGTTTTTAATGCTTCTGTAGTTCAGATATCAAGAGATGATTCTCTATTCTTAAGTACCAAGCCACTCTCCGGAAGCCTGAAAATGCTTAGCACAGCTACTCTATTTCTTATATACCACAACAAAAAAACTTGCAAAGGAGCTGGATTCTAAAAGCCAGTGCAGAGAAAGAAAGAAAGGGGGAAGAAAAAGCAGCAGCCCACACAGAATCAAATGCTGGTAGGCTCAGCGCTAAATAGCAGATGATTCTCACTGAATAACTGCCCTAGATTTTGCAAACAATACAGGGAACAAAAATAGAAATCCATTTACATATTGCTGTTAATAACTTTATTTATAGTGTCACAGCTAGAGCACAATAACTGCAGCCATGGCTTAACTTGAAAGCCATTCACTGTGGAAGAGTCAGACATACTATTTTCTCAGTCCTTATGCAACTGAAAAAAAAATCCTGTTGACAACAGCCAGTCACCAGCATTCTTACGAAGAGAACCAGAAAAAAAGTTAACAGCCGTCAAAGGCAAAAGCAAATCATGCCCAGGATCCCACTGGCCTCTGCCCCTCCTGGTTATTTCAGACATGCTGTGGTTAATCAAGGAC
This sequence comes from Haliaeetus leucocephalus, assembly GCF_000737465.1. Lineage (NCBI taxonomy): Eukaryota > Metazoa > Chordata > Aves > Accipitriformes > Accipitridae > Haliaeetus > Haliaeetus leucocephalus. Next base: position 22,980,359 of record NW_010972437.1, read on the forward strand.
CACTAAGACTAGAAAATCCAGCAGAAAAATTTTCACTTCAGTTTGAGCCTCATGATAGCATCTTACAGGAATACTTGACTAGGGTTGGTTTTTTTGGTTTGGGGTTTTTTTCTTTCTTTGGGGGGGGTTGTTTGTTTGTTTTGGTTTTTGTTTGGTTGTTTTGGTTTTTTTTAATTAAGAAATACAGACAGCGCTCAGACTAAGTCAGCAGCTCCAATAAAAAAGGATATGTGCCCAGCATTTAAGAACATCCCTACCACATCCGCAGTGCCTGCTACATGACTGTAGCCAAATCTCTGCTGGGAGTCCACATTCCTGCCAGCTAAAATACTACTGGCCCGTCACAACAGACTGGCACATATTTAAGGAACAGAAATGTACACAGAAATTTGTATCCTTGATTTCTTAGTATTCTGCAAATGCCTGCTATATATAAATAAATGGAGTGAGAATGCAAACAAGGAAACTGTCTCTTAAGACCCTTTGCCTAAGAAGTGAGAAAACATGGATCTCATTTTTCCTCTGCCTGAATCCAGCCTGAACCGGACAACGGGCTATTTTGGATGGGGAATGGGGGTGCCCTCAGGACCTGCTGCTGCAGCTGCTCATTATGTATAAAATACTCAGGATAATTAGAGGCAGAGACAGAAAGCGTCCTGCTCTGCCCTGCTGATTACAGCATGCTCTATGACATGGGACAGTGGGATTCAAGCCGCTGCTCCAGTGTTTGATTCTTTCATATAAAAAAAATGAAACAGAGTTAACAAAAGAGAATGAGGACACCTTCTTTGGTTAGGGCCTCTCCTAGGAGATGTGGCCTCAAACGCCCTCTGGCACATGGGAAAACCGAATCCAGATAACCTACACTGGCATGTGGGTCGAGCCTCTGTGCTCCCGGATGAGCGTGGCATGCCTCGCCACTCGTGTCCCTTCAGATCTTCAGCACCTCTGTGTTTAATTTTTTGCCACCTGGAAAGTTAACTGAATTAATTAATTTCTCTGGGTTTTCATTTTAGTGAGGAACAGAAAGATGCCCGTTTGGTGTAGCAGCCCAGCCGAAATGTAGTGCTAATTCCCCCTGCGGATACAGCTAGCAGTCACGAGAAGTCCCCAGCACAAAGAGCGCATGTGTTTGTGCACACTCCCTGTTTGTTCCTTCTGCACAATTCCTCTGCAGCGCAGGCAAGGTCTAGTCGTTAGGACATTTCTATAATGGGAGCCAGGCATTTCTGAGCTCTAATCAGCCTCACTACCAAGTCAAATTAAAGAAATCACTGTCAATCTCAGCCTCACCATTCCCCAGCCTTAACCTCCCCCTGTGGGGGAGAGCATGTATTTAAGTGAAATACACAGATCTAATAAATGCTAATGGGGTCCATACTGGGCTTCTGCATTACAAAAGTGTAGCCCTGGATGATTCTCAGCAGATGTGCCATTTTATAGCGGATGAACAAGTATTTTCATCCTCCTATGCTGTTCTCAGAATCAGAAGTCCCCTCCAAAATCACACATTTCATCCTTAAACACAGCTTTAGTTTTGTGCAGTTGTTCTCCAATACTATTTTCTCTCTTTTTTTCCCATTGTTTTTAAGTTTTCAGAGAAGACACCATTTTCAATTTACTCTTCCCACCATTACATACTTCCAAGGAAAAGGAGCTGAGTAGGTAAGTCACATATGCAATTTCAAGGTTTTTGGGCTTTGCAAGAAATTTGTAATTGCTTCCGATTTCAATAACAAAATCTTACTCAGTTTCCAGCTGAAAATGACAGAGTACTAGATCTTAAAAACAGAATATCATTTACCATTTATATTCTGTAACACAACTTTGTCTCTACATTAGACCTGTCATCCTAAACTGTGACCTGCTGGCTGCTATTCTGCAGAACGGAAGATTCTTAAGGAAGAAAGGCAAGGACGACGTGGGGTTTTTCTCCTTTTTAACTGAAACAAAGTAGAACTATTAAATCAAAAGGCCTCTTTTTCTCTTGACTGGAAAGAAAAAGAATCTCACAAAGGGGCTTACAGTAGTTTTGAATGCAATCCAGAACAAAAGGTTCCAAATGAAACAGAATAATTATACTTTTATGGATCTGCATTTGGCTTCTGTTGAAGCCTGATCTGTAACTAGAATTGCTCAAGTTCTCCTGAGTAGAAGCCAAAGTTTTGTTTGCTTTGTTCTACAAATTGATTCTTATTAGCTCATTCTTTGGAAACAGCCGCAGCAGAAAGCAGCAGTGCATTGGTGTGTGTGCTCCCGGGACTGGAGGCTCTCCACCAGAACTGCCATGGCACATAACTGTCCACTATCTAAAACTGTATGCATCTGTTTTCCATTCTCTCATCTCCTTTCCTCCAGTCATTACTAACAATTGCTAAATTTGCTCCTTGCTTTCCAAGGCTTTTCGGTCTTTCCTGTCTTTTTGCCTAATTCCCGCCCCCGCAAATATCCCATCAGCTCTGTGACATAGGTCTCTCATCTCCGTTGTGATCCAGGATGTTACAAAGCACCTCTCCAAATTGCTACTGCATTCAGCGCTGATGTATGGGTCCGCCAGGCCTTGGACATAACAGAAATTAAGTAGCTGTCAGAAGAAGGAGGGTTGTCCTAGTAATCTCCTATCAGCAACACATTCCCCACAATGAGTAGGAAATGGAGCCAGTGTATTATCAGGCTCTGCAAAGAATCATGCTTAAAGTTAAAAAAAACCCACCCAAACCAACATCAACAAAAAAACCCAAACAAATGAGCTGACATGGTGGATCAACACACTGTCACTACTATCTCTCCGCTGGAAAAATTCCCCACTGCCTCACACATTCAACCTTCCTCTTCACGTGGGAGGGCAAGTTGTGCTTCCAGATGCTCTGCACAGCTACTGGTAGGGACTAACAGGCGTTTACAGATGATCTTATAACTGAACAAAGCCATGGTCATGCAGTCTTCTGCATGCCGCTTACTGAGGAGATCTCTGCAACAGGAGGCTAGGAGAGAATATTTTGCTGATAGTTACACAGATCCAAGTTTCACAACTGGTCAATGCATTAGGTTTTTGGGCTTGGGGTCAACTCTACAGAACTGGAATTGAGGGGGCTGATTTCAAATCCTGATCATCCTCCTATATATTTAAGGGATTCATGTAGGAGTTTGGCTCAAACAGGGACATGGTTACTGGTCCAGAACATCCTTAGAATTTCCCAGTGCCTTTGAGAGCCTCAGATGTTTGCCAAATACACATACAGCAACCACAGACAAAGATCCCTGCTGGTCATGGTATCAGGGAAGATAATACCTATATTCCTGTATGTTGTTTGTTTTTGAAAGCTTATCACACATACAATTCTTTCCAATTTCTGAAAACTACCTGCAAACTTCCAAGTCCTCAGAACCTACATGGTCTTACAAATCCTTATTCCCACCATTTAAAACTGTGTGCATCATTCTAGGCCTTTGTAACAGAAACAGAAATGGACACAGAAAAATCTCAATTTTCTAAAAAGAGCACCTCTATCATTCCACAAGACCAGTGCCCTGCCAATGCGGGGGGGGGGGGGTGTGTGTGTGCTGAAATTCATTTTATCTCTTTGGCCTTTGGCCTCCTTTTCTGTTTTGTGCAGTCCTCTGTTGCTTCTTATTTCTGTTAACTCTGTTTCTGAAGTGACCTGTTGTTAGCCTGGTTTCTTACAGAAACACCATTTACGGAATTATGCAGTCTGCACAGTCAGTACCAGCCTCTCCGTAACTTTTTAACCACTTAGTAACACGCAAAATTAATAAAAAAGAGGAAGTTCAAAAAATATACTATGACTTTCAGTTAGCGCACAACGTAGACTCACGTTAGCAGTGCGCTAACTTGAGTCACAGGATACCAGACCACTTGAGAAGTTTTCTCCACTAATTGGTTTCAGCTTTTGTCTCATCTTCATCATTTATCCAGTGTCAAAATATTTATATAAACCAGTAAGAACAGATGCACAAATTAGCAACAATTGTTGATGGATATAAACATAGTGTAAGACAAGAGAAGTTAATCCATCCCCATCCAAAACTGTGCCTCTGTTTTACAGCTTCTGTAAGAGGGCTTTAAATAGTTCTGCAAAGTTGAGTACCTTACAGAATAAGAAGTTGAACTGATTTTTGCTTTTCAGTCATTATAGTCTAAGGAGGAAGCAAAAAGGTAGGATGATTTTAACAAGAACCTCTTCAAGTGTTATATAAACTCAATGTTCTTAAAACCACTTTGCATGTTAATTACATAACAAAGTAGTTCGTTAACCAAAATTTAACCAAGTCTTTACAAGAGGAAAGCAAGTCTTCACAAAAGTAAAGTTTTGGTTAGAGAAGACTCAATTTTTCTTTAAGGTTACTTCACAATAGAGAAGAGTGGGGGTGGACTAGTTTAATAAACATAACTTGATTCATTTTTTTACTGTAAGTTTGATACATTTGTTTTTACTACCAGGCCAATCAGCAGTCCAACTTACATTTTTAAAAAAATTTCATTTCTTTTTAGTACTATTGAAGAAAAAAGGGAATCCAAATAACCTTCGTGAGTTAAAATACTGCTCTGTAAACTTCTTAAGGCACCTTCATTATTTTCTCCAAATTACTATTCACAGTATTTCATCATTAAAACATCTAACACTCTTCAATCCATCACCCTGTGAACTTCACAGACCCTTGTGTAAACTCAGAATAGCAGGGTGTGAATTATACATCACAGGCCCTTCCTAATTGCTGATGGCTTGCTGGTGGCTGCAGATCTGCAATCACCTGGCACGCTGCACTTTTGGGATGTTATCTTTATTACAACACATGTGTTTAAGCAATGCATCCAGCGGGGTACCTTGCAGCCAGTTATTTTTCTGTTTTGTTCTTCAGAGGGTACAAGGCTCTCTCATACCCCTGAAGACACCAGGAGTTCCCAATAGGGACCAAGATCACAATATATTTCCAGTTCAAAAAGAAAGATCTGCAGACAGTCAGATGAATACTTAAACAAGTTAGCATGTATTTGTTCTTTTTAAAGGGTGCTCTGCACGTGCACAGAGGTAGATTTGATAAAATATATAAACCTGCTCTATTCTTTGGCTTAAAAGTTTTCAAGACTGAACCATGACGCACATGTATTGAAAAGAGGAAGTGATCCTGGGTTGAAACACACCGTTTAATATTAACGGTCAGACTTACTGCACAGTTTTGATGTCAAGTCCAGGCTGCAAAATAAGCAATTCGTTTACACATGGATTTTAGCTTGAATGCCTTTCTCCAAAAGGCACTGATTTTTCCTCTTAAAAACAACAAATTGGCTAGGAAGAGTTAAGCAATTAGTGGTAGTAAGAGCAGAGTAATTCAACTTCACCCGTGGGGGAAACCTACTTCCACACTTCCTAAAAATTTATGCTAACTTAAAAAAAGAAATCATTAAATTAAAAATTTATCAAAAATTAAATCAAAAAATTAAAAAGCCAAGGTTCGCTCCAGGCAGACACAGGTGAAGTTCCCGGGAGCTGGCTCTTGACAGGGAAACAGAAGAGTTCTCATGTAGGTAAAATTCACTGCTGTCATTTGGGGAAAGGCGTGGGAAGGCTGATCGATTCCTACTCACTTTTCTCAACCTACAGCATCAATCAGAAGTTACGGCAATTAAATGCAGGGGGCCCCTGAACCCACATGAAACCCACACAGCTTCCCCCCACCTACCTGCAAAAATAACCTTCTACTCCTTGTGGGCATATGCCTCAAACGAAGAAAAGGAGGTAAGAGATCTTGCTAAGACTTGATGCTGAGAAACAACAAACCGACCCATGAACACATTTTGGGAGGAGATCAAAGCTCACGGACTGGTGGGGAGAGCAGTACCAGGAAGCAGGACATGGATAAAACCTGCTCTTGGGCTTCTTCCTGCTTAATGCTGCTCCTCCTCATCTTCAAACATAAACCATCACTTGTCATTCTGCCTCCCCCCAAAAAGGGGAGAAGACAAGGAGGGAGATGGATTATACAGCAAATATTAAAAGCAGTTACTGCTCCTGCCCTTTCCTGGCAATGAGGCTGTCCATAGAAATTAAAGCTACATAAACTTTGGCTGTGATGACAAATTTGGGGAACCTTTGGAAATATCCATGGAAGAACTGTTAGAAATTTATACACACCATACTGTAGTTTTATTTATTAAAGATGGTAAAATTAAACTGGTTTCTGCTTAGCTTCAATAACCTCTCATGAAAAAGCATGAAACCTGAATTGGGATGAGCTCCTGAACAAAACCAGCCCATTGGCATAACTACGTCCAAAGGCAACCCACTGTCTGACCTGGGCTCGGTAGGATATGCCTCATCATAAACCCATTTAGCATTTCAAAAGGCACTGTTAGCAAGCCAGAAAAAACAGCCTCATGCCTATACTCACCAACAAGAATATACCACTAAGCAGCACATCGCTTTGGCGAGCCACAGCACTAATATGTCCAGTTACAGCTGTATGCCGGGAATTCTACTAGCTGTGATCAGAGCTCAGCTTTGTACTACTATTTATATTGCTAAGTTCTTTAACACCAAGAAACATTAAGACTAGATGTCCTGTATGCAAGGACAGTGGGAGGAGGAAGGCAAATGATGTTTGCTTAGTTGAAATTTTCACAAATTTCATAGCAAACAATTACAAAGCACCTTGCAATCTAGGAATTTAACACACTTCTTAAACAAGTAATTAAGCATCACAACACCTATAAGGTGAAGAGGTTAAGTTGACATGGCTGGTCTGAATATCCTGACACTTGGCCAAAGTGCAACTATTTGGTCATTTTTAAGGGGAGAATTTTTGGCATTAGAACATAATTAAATTAGAAAATGAGTTAAAAATGTTTTTCGTTTACAAAGCGAAAGCAAATGGACTGTTTCATTTCTGCAAATGGTTCAGTTCAAGTTGTCAAGATGTTTAAAAAACTCTGAGCTCAGGTTAATGTTGTTGAGTACATGATTCATAAGAATTATGTGAAGGGGAGAAGAGAGGAAACTGTCACTTTCACCGCGCTTGGATGTCAGCCCTAAAATAAGCTTCTTGAAACAGTTCATCAAAGGAATTTCAATGACAAAGCCAACCTTTATCCCTTCACAGAGGACTTCAAACCTCCTTTTATAGCACAGAGATTACTATATTTGGCCAAACCTAGATAACATTAAAGCCATTATCACTGCAGTGAGATACTATAAATAGCAATAGTAATGTAAAACATTTAAAATTCTGCCTGGGAAGCATGATAGATAAACAATATTATCTATGCGTATTTTAGGGTTTATCTATCAGACATAATTTCATTCATGATAACGTGAACCGATTTAGTTACATAATTCACCTTGTTGTTTACACAAAATTACTTGCATAGTCTTGGGAACTCCTTTCCTGATTGCATTTGACAATAGACTTTATATTTAACACACACATATGTGGGAAAGGTCAAATCATGCTCTGAGGTTCTGGATTTGTCAAAGTTAATTCTCATTCAACACATCAGGATGGGAAACAGTTTCATTCTCTGTTAAAAGGTTCTGTTCATTTGCATCAAAAAAGAGTGTATTAACCCCAAACCTCTTCATCTTAGTTTCGTCATCACTCTAAATTCTTCAGAACAACATAATCCTGAAACAAATTTTGTTGCCAAAAATTGACAGGAAATTATATTTTCACTGTGGATATATTAGTCTCTGAACTTTACTTTCTATAACAATAAGCAGGAGATTATGAACTCATTCACAGGAAGTCCTGATAAGGCTCTAAAAAGATTTGCTTTTACCCATTCAGGTCAGAAAGACCACTGTATTTTGCATAAAAACATCATCTTTCCCCGAACAGAGAAATAGTCCACCCTCTAAGAGAAGTGTAACACAGTAAGAAATACCATGGCAGAACTGCCCCTTATTAAAGGATCGTGGCTGCCTTTTACAGACCTACTGCTGGCACCTGAGGAAGATGTCTTTTCTACATAGGTTTTAAACTGACTTTGTTTTTCTTAAAAAAAAAAAAAAAAGCTGTGTGTAGCCTTTTTAAAAAGAAAAAAAGAAGCATGTAACCTAGTATGTAAAACTAAGCATATCTCAGCAGAACTGGTCATTTAAAGACTCCTCATTTTAAAACAGAAAACCCTCCCCCCCAGTAACTTCACATAATTTTAGAATAACATTTTCTGCTGGTAGAGTGGTTTGGGTTTGTTTTTTAATTAAAAATAGAGGTGGTCCCAAAAGCCCAGACCAAATCATCCCTGAAAATTAAAATATTTAATCTTGTCTGGAATAGAATTTAGTAAACCAATTCTCCCACACAAAATGTCAAACCAGGCTAAGTGCACGAGGCTGTGTTCCTGTGCCTCCCGAGTTCAAAGGGCCAAAGTTAAGCCCGGCTGGATGGAAACCTCGAGTGTCAGTGCGGCTCATTATTTCCACATTGACTGGGAAATCGGTGAGAAACCTCACCTTGAAAAATCCAGTAAAAATGAAGACCTCAGGTTCCAGGCATTATGATGGCTACCAAACTTTTAAATCAATAGCTAATAAAAATTCCCATCCCTTATACTTTCATTTATAATCTAACTTTTTAACTAATCTGGGAGAGTGCGAAAAGAGAATCGCTGAATACAGCTGATGGAAGAGGGAACCCACACCTCTGTGCAGACACACGGACCTTCCCACTTCTACGAACTGCGGAGGAAATGCTCCTGCTCATAAATCATCAACAGGAAGCCAGATTCAATGGCTGGGCACAGCACCCTTGCACCGACTTCACATACTTCTCAATTGCCTTGACACAATAACCTTTAGCTCGTAAAAACTGAGATCTTATGACATTTTTGAATAGTGACAAAACCAAAACAAAACTGCTTGGAGCATTCTCATCACAAAAGCCTCCCCTTGAGCATTTCCCCATGAAAAGTAAAAAGCATGCTTGCTTTTACTCAGCCAGCTCATTAATCCACTTCATTGAGACGCTATCCCCCACCACCAGTGTGTTTCTGTGTGCACGTAAATGCTTCAAAATCATCCACAGTCATCCCACTAGAGATGGTTTCAGTGCACCCAGGCAAGAGCAAAGGCTCCATGCTGAACTCCTAGTGTGAAATGAGTCATTTGTTCCAAATCATGTTTCCTTTTTTCAATATTCGTACTTAGTTATTCATTTCCCTGAAGTACATGAAGATGAGATGTTCCTAAGTTACCTTCTATTTGCTCTCAGTGCATATACTATTTGATTCCTATTTCTTACTTCTTTTTTCCAGCCTTTTCCATTATCTCAGTAGGCTTTGATTTAGGACCTCATAGGCACAGAGAACAGAGTCCATACTTTGAGGAAGATATCATTTAAGTTGTTTCCCCTTGCAAGATCTTTTGAGACCTCAGCCTCCCTTTGCACTGGAGACAGTCAGCACCTGCAAGGGCTTGATTCCTAAACACTCATTATCATGAGGAACAAAGTTAAAATTACTTTTAGGCTGCAGAAGATAATATATTACAGAAATGTTCATATTATTCAATAAATATGCAAGATGTGAAAATTAAATGTTTGCAAGCTTCCTGTTAGCCACCCATCAGGACAGTCCAAGGAACTGATTGGTGCATACGTCCATTTTTGTATACATGTTTCACCTTTCACGTTACTTCACAGCCATAACTGAAAATCATAGCAAACTGTTTTCTCTTTCTATAGTCTGGGTCATGCATCATTTTTTGTTGTATCTTTTGCAATCTCCATGTCTCCATACCAGCCATTATCTTTGGGCTATTTTTTCCAATCATAATCGTTCTGTCAGATTCCCTTCTCCCTTTAAAATTGTTCATTTGTAAATTTAGTTTATTATTGTTTGTTTAGTTTTTGTTTATTTAGTGATATAGTTAAAATTTCAAATAAGTATCATCCTAAAGAGATAATCAACTTTACTAAGATTTGACTGTACTGAACAACTTTCAAACTTGCAAGTAATGACATATGGAAATTGATGTGAAAAACTACAATACCATACTGACCAGTCTCATGGCATATCTAATGAACTGCATTCAGTTAGAATGTCAAGCTGACCTTTGAGTACTGGAAAAAAGTAATTTCTCAATTAAGAAAATTCACAAATGGCGTCTATCACAAGAAATTTACACACCTTCTTGAACAAGCTCAGTGCCATTAAGGAAAAAATGAATGTAAAGACACAAAAGCTAATCTAATCTACTGTAGCACTCTGCTTAGAGCACTCTAGATGGCCTCTTCCCCTCACCTTCATCACCATATGTATATTCTTTATTTTTCATCACTGAACCATTATTGTCTTTGATATCTGATAATGTTTTTCTCTTCAGTATTGCTAGTGGATCTTTATCTGTTTAATGAGTCAAACCAAAAATATGAAGCGCTGAACTGAAGTCCATCCAAGCCAGCACACAGACTTGCCCTGATTTCAGTAAGTTTTATATCAGATTCTACATTCAACAGTGATCAACCTCCTCCCAATTTCTGCTTGTACATTACCTCTCCCTGCTACCCTCAGTGCTAAGGAAATGGCTTCAAATGTTTTAGAATTTCGTACGAATTTCACTGCATCAGCTATTGGAGATTATGCAGGGTGCAGTATATTAGAGATGTAAGAAATCCACCTCTATTTGTTGAGCACCAAGTATCAGAAAATATAATTCACCAACATACTTAAAGCTACACAAGAGAGAAGGCTATGCAAGCAGTTTACAGGAAAACCTCCTGTTGGGAGGGGAGATGGACAGGGGAAGGAGGGAAACTCTATGTCCCCAGTCCCCGTGTCTCAGCAGAAGTGTTTATAGACTGACAGAGCTGTTACACAGTTCCAGGACCTGGTTTAGCAGAGACATAAGTGATCCCCAGAGACGTCAGGTACAACAGCAGAGGTAAAATGAATCAAGATTAAGTTAAATTTAACTTTGTAACTTCAGCCCATAAAGATATCAAGCAACTAAAGTACAACTCTATTGCCTCTTCCCTGGGAAGTGGACAGTGGGAATCTGGTGATGTTCAGAAACTCATGGGGCTGGACTACCCCAGCAACATGGACTAGGTTTGATTTTGCATGATTTGTCAGAGATCGGATATCGATTTCTTCTGCTCATCCAGGTAGACCAAGGAGTCTGGGTGACTGAGCTGTCAACAGCTCAGTCAGTAACAGACCCCCTCCCTGTAATTCCAAACTGGCAGAGACCACTCCAGGTGATCTTAACCTCAGCTGGGCTCTGCAATTCACCCCATGGAAAGCGTTGCCAATTTTTAACTTGCATCCCATCATGGCTTATCAGAAGGGTGCTTGTAACTGTCAAAAAATAACTAAACCCAAATATACCACCTTCTCAAAACCACTGAGACTCACCCCAGGAAAGGAAGGGGAAAAAAAGAACCTAAGGAAAGAGAGCAGTCAAAGTTTCTTCTCAAAGGAAGATGTTGCAGGAATGTGGCAATCCTCCTCCTGTCCTATAAACAAACTTTCAAAAGTCAACTGATGACACTTTTGAGTCTTTACGCTTATTTGGACTATGTGTCACTGTCATCTTCATCCTTGGGTATTAAGTGCCAAGCACTGGGAGGGGCCCTCCTCCCCAGCAGCTGGGAGATGGGCTGCTGCTCTTACCTGACATTGTCATGCTTCTGGATGTAGATCTTATGAAACATCATATCTTCCTGTTTGGCATTAATGTCAGCTTTCATCTCCATGGCAACATGTCGAGGAAGTACAGAGAGCAGGAGACGCTCCTGTGGAGTCAGACAGATGAACCAATTAAAACACCTGCTGCCCAGTTAACAAACACACTTTGTTCCTTACTGGGGAGAAATGAGTCATCAGTTTGGTGAGAGATGAGTACAACCAAGCGAAATGGTTTCCATAAACCCAGCAACTGATCCCCTAACAAGTCATATGCAATTCTGTCCCAACATCACAATAAGAATTCAATTATTTTAGAAGAAAAATTATAATTTTTCATCCCATCTGCAGTGGGCTTGTAATTCATGGTTGTCAGTTCTTGCAAAGGAAGGAGCCATGCAACTCAAAAAGTGCCCGTGCACCATTCTTGGAAGGACTCTGACAAATGATACTGTCTGACCTCCCACACAGCCTCTCCACACCACCGTGAAGTCCTCCTTCACTTAACACCAGAGGACTGATATCCCAACACCCTTGGGCACCATTTAAAATTCCTTCCTTTCCTATCTAATCATCTAAGCACATTCCCCAAACAGGCACAAACCTGTTCTTAGCAGCTAAAAAGTCAATAGGAATGCCCCGATAAAACTAGCATGAAAAGTTAGCCCAACTATACAATGCGTTATTATACTTCTACACTTAAAACCACTATTAGTGCCCCATTGCATTAAGCCCTGTAAACCCACCCACTCACCTACAAGAGTATTTTCAGTAACCACCTCTGTCATCAACAATTCATGGCTCTCCACCCTCACTTGGCACTTTTATTTACTGATAATAGCTTTAGTGTGACTTTAATAACATTATTTTTTAAGCTCTTCTGTATATAGTTTTGCGTGCTAGGCAAAAATTAGTTTCATGACAAAATGATGACTTTCTGGTAATTTTCCTAAAAACTCACACAAAAGCCTGTGCTTGTTATTATTCTAAATTTGGTGGCAATTTCATGCAGAAGCTATAGATTTAAATTTGCAGGTAATATGTGCCCCAGGGATGCATTTGTGTATCTCAGGTGTTCTGAGAAATTCTGCCGAGACCTTCATTTTATTCCCATTCACACCCCTCGCAGGTCAAAAGAAGTTTTTGCTATGGCTGAAGAAGGTGGGGAGCATCTCCTTTGGGATCAGCTCCACTGTGGTCCAGCCTGCAGGCAGTGTTCTGGAAAAGCTAAAGAACCCCAAATGCTTGTGCCGTTCTTGTCTTTATTTTTCTTTACCTGCAGTGAGCAGAGGGAAGAAAAGGGCCTTCCTTCCTGAGGACAGAAACACAGTGTGGTGTAAACGAAGATCCCTAACCTTATCTAACAGCTCATTACTTCTCAATGACACAGGGAACAGTAGGGCTTAAATGCAGTCCTGACTCAGAGGGGTCAGCAATCCTGTACCGATTATGTCACCAAACCTCTTGCCCGTACTACAGTTATAGGCATGTTCCTCGTTTCTAATTCCTAGTTTTAACTGAAAGTTCCCCATTTATTTCTTCCTCTAAGGAGAGAGAGGAACTTTGGGGAAAACAGGAAGATGAATTCACTGGAAACGTGCTCAGCATGCTCTGAGACATTTTACAGTCTGCGGCACTGCCCAGTATTTCTATTTTTTTCCCCTTCAATGTGTACCTTAAAGAGATTGATTCTTGCCTCCAGTCTCTGAAGAGGTAGTAATAATACAGAAGATGACATGTTGGAGGGATTTCTATCTCCTCTGCTCAAAACTGCAGCAGTCCTGACAAGATACTTGTTTTCTTAAAGTACTCTCACCTTCACTAGCATACTGCAGGTGCTAACAGTTACATATCCACTTTTTTTTTTAAGAAGATCATGAATCATGCACATGTCCTCAGGCTTCTGTCAGCTGTTAGTGTACTACTTGAGCGCAAAAGCACAACACACTTATATGCTTACCAGAGTAACTGGTGTATATGCTGTTGTCATTTGCATATTATAATAGGCATCCTTGAATGTGTGAAAGCTGCTATTTTACATGTGATTTTACACATCCTCTAAATAACTCGGAGCTTAATGGGAGGTTCAGGGGCACCCACAGGATTGGAACATTCCCTGTAGGCACATGAGCGTGGAGGCATGGTTTTTTTTACTTGCTTGCAAAATAGGGACATATTCAGGGGACCGAGTTTCTCTTACTAGCACTCCAAGAGATTTTCACGTATATTTCTGGGTAACTTTTGCTTGAGAGCCTCCACCCTTACTCTTCCTGACACCATAGGCACTTGCCAGATTAAATCACCAATATTTTCAAGACACCCTGAGATCTCCAGGAGATGAACTAACACCACTCTGAACTATCACCAATTGCAGAATAAGACAGGCTTATTGCGTGAAACAAGTGCATGTTGCACAACATCCCTTCATGCAGCAACTAATTAGGAAGCTGAGCCATGTTACAGACTTGGGCATTATCTTTATTCTGTTTGTTGGGAGCATCACAATCACTGAAAACAACCTCTGAAGCTAACAGGAGGAAGCTGTAACAAGTGCCTTTGTAAAGCACAAGCTATGTTAAAAGACCTTCAAAACAACAAAATCCTTACGTTTTATTTCAAATGGAGCACAGAAATTAAAGTCTCCACTAGAGTACAATTTTAATTTTGCTATAACGACTAGAAAGTACTGCAGCCCTCACTGTAAAATCACTTATAATGCACCAGTGAGATGACTGGGACTGCTGTTTTACAAGTATAACAAGGCAGCATTCTGACCTGATAAAAAAAGCAAGAGCAAATTCATATATAATTCTCACTTCAAAATAAGATGCAAGTATAGTTCCACTGAATTATACATTAAACAAATGCATCCCAAGGAGCACTAGTCTCTAGAATAGGCACAGATGAAAGAGTACAATACAGATCTACTCTGTTTACATACATACACATAGATATATGTATAAGTGGGCACACACATCCCTACAACGACTCTGTACTACATAGGAATCTTACCTATTTATGTCATACTCTCCCAAGACTACCTCAAATCACTAAAATATTTAATGTCTTATGACTATCCTTTTGCTCTCAGGTTTAATAACACTTATTTTTCACCACAAGTTAAGTGATACAGAGATGAAAAAGAGAAGGAGTGAACAACTTTTCAGAGACAAAAGACAAGCAATGCTAGAAGTAAAATTGTGTAGTCTGAATAATGCATCTCTTACTCAAATCCTAAGTATTTGCTCACTATGGATTGTGGAGAACACCTGTTTTTTCATCCAAGAGTATTTTATTCTGGGCAAGCAACAGTGATTCCTGTTACGGCTCTGCCCTAGGTGATCTCAAAACAAGAAGTCTCTCTTCTGCATTGGGCATTCTGGATTTTTATTTACTTTCTTGCTAATTTTGCGTGCTGGTAGATGCTTAATAAAGGAAAAGACATATTCCTTTGCCGGAGATAATATGCTTGCCTTTAATAGAGAACAACACACAGGAGCACCATCAGATCTCCAGAAACAGGCAAGCAATGATAACAGTGTTGGGCTGTGCAGTTGTCTTTCCCTCCACCCCTGTTTGGAGACCGGCTCTCCCAGATACAGGCTGAGCTGCCTTTATTTGTGTCTGCTGTCACCTCAAGATTATCTCAATGCATTATGCATAGGGATGCATCTGAACTGAACCTGGAGATCAATGTCAGTGCAGGCTGTAGCAGCAAATAATCTTATTAGGAGTCCCCAGCTGCCAGGAGCCACAGTTACTGCTGGAGGTACTGGAGGGTACTTCTAAGTGACTGGCTTTGACCCATGTTTTTCTGATGTCCCGGCTTTCCTCTGTATGGTATATTTTTTCCTCTGGGGAGGGGGAGAAAGAAAAAGCATAAAGCTAGAGCATTTGTCAGGGCTTTTTTCATGAACTACTTCTGACATAAAAGCTCCTAAATCCAGAACAGCACAAGCATGTGAGCCATGCTGCTAAGGCAGTCTCTCAGCAGAGAGGACAGAGCTGTAACCAAGAAGTAAAATGGGGTACTCTTTTGGCTCAATCCTTTCCTTCATTTCAAGGTGTGGAAGAAGGAGCAGATGCTCGTTTCATCTTTCTGAGACTACATTTGCTACAAAGGAAAAAGGAGCCTCAAGCGTGAATCTCGTTTTCATACATATATTATCGAAATAAAGTACGTGCACACATTATTTCACAGTAAGGGTTAAACAGCAAGTATGTCAGCCAGAAGTACCTCACAAAACACTACCAAAAGACAAATCCATAGATGCAGATGGGCTGAGACATGAGGGAAAATTAAGCTGTGTTGCCACAGAGATGCAAAGACACTCCAGTTGATTCATTCCCCTGACCTCTCCCCCAAACCCACAACCAAGCTCTGACATATCTCCCAAGGGAAGAGTGGAAGCCCCGTTTCATGATTCATTTCAAATTGGACTGGACAGACCGCTACGAGATGTACTGCAGGGCAGAGATGTGTGTTAGCAAGGGAATAGTCAAGCTGCCCCAAAAGATCTTTTGTATCTAATTCTGAGGACATAAGAGATTCGTTGCAAGAGAACCCACAAATGAATTAGGGGACCAGATACATTCGGTACCCTTGACGACTGGGCTGGATGCTAGCAGCAACAGGTCTTTTTGCAGCAAAAAACCATCAAAGTTGGTGATCAGTTTTACTCTTTGAACAAATACAATTCACTTGAGGCCTAAAAGGTATATAGAGGTGTGCAAGCAGGTAGGAACCTTTGGGAAAGGCAGGAAGGGGACCCTCTTTGGAGGCATCAAGGGACAGTATGTTCTGTGGACCAATTTTTACCTTTCACTTCTGAAACCTGCCTTACAGCTAACTGTTGGCAGTGGCTTTGCTGACAAACACACAATGTTTTGACCTTACAAAGAGGGTCCATCTGAAGCCTGTGTGGTGCATCTGCATTCAACACATGGCTTCAATGATGGGTGCAAAAAAACTATGCAGACTCTGCATACTGTGTAATTTTAATCCACAGAGCATAGACTACAGGATTTGTTGATGTCTGCGGAGAAGTCCATCAGGGTATTGGGGAAGAAATACTCCCCTGAGCTTTCTTTCAAACCTTGAAAAATCCTGCCCTCTACCATCAGCCTATTATTGCTTGGATTAGTCAAGAAGCAAGAGGCCTGCAAATCCCATCCTACAGGAACAGTTTGCCTGCTAATTCTGCTTCAGCAATTTCATTTTTTATTTCCCACTGTTGCTCTTACCTGCTGCTGGTTTTCCCTTTGAGAATGCAGCCTGGCTTGTATGCATTCCCTGGTCTCCTGGAAAGCCTGTCTTTGGGACACCTCTGCTGGGTAGTGGGTACACACGCCTACAATGTTTGTACAGGAGAAGATGAGAACATTGGAGACCAGCTGCAACAAAAGAAAAAAAAAAAAGAAAAAAAAAGAGAAGAACACTTGGTTACACTTTGGAAACCTGCCATCAGTAACAAAGCACCAGCCAGAACCCAGCCCCTTCCACGACTCCTTAATCCAAGCCACACTTAAACCTCAAGCTCTCAATTCCAGTGTATTTTGCCTCTCTAGACTTTAAAATATAAAACTTCCATATATGGCCTCAAATATATGTTCTTAACACTGTGTATTACTTCATTGGTAAAAAATACAACTCCACTGGTAAGTCTGTAATCTTGCTTTTGGTAATCCAGTATCTTGGAACTATTGTGACAAAAATCTATCTAAAAATGCATCATTGCTCTGTCAGCTAAAAGTCAGCTAAGACTCATGCAGACAGATCTGACAGAGGAACACAAATATTTCCATGTTTGTGTACCTACATATCTGGCTTGAAAACATATCAAAGATAGATTAAACCATTATTTTGAAATAGTGCTTAAAATACTGAAGGGAAAATGTTGGTATTCACAAGGTTTAAGAGCACATGAAATAGATTTTTTAAATCTAGTTCCAACTAAAAATTTTATGTTACTAGATACAAAAAAATACGTTTTTACATTTCTGTGAAGATGACTACAGAAAGAATTGTTAAGTCTGAAGCATATTTGGACCGGACAAGCACAAAGGAAAAGCTACATCACTCTTCTGCTTCCATGTGGGTTGTGTTTTGCAAGGAAGCAGTCACATAACTTTTGCTGAAAACTAGTGTTGCAATCTTTTATTTCTCAACTATTTTTTAATAAAAAGGAAAAAACAAATCCATTTCCATTGGTGGCATTTGGTTCATGCAAAATGTTCAAAACTGCTTCTGATGGTGCCATGTAAATATTTCCCTTGACAGAGGTCAGTGACAGTATAACTTTTTGAGAGAACTTTTTGCATAAGCTGTACTAGAATTCCCTTTTGAGGACAGACTTATTTGAAACACCTCTCATCTCTTCTAGGAGGAAAGACTGTCAGACCTGCAAGATTCTTAAAAATAGGGATCTTTGGTCTCTTCGCTAATGAGTCCAAATATACCCTTCACCTTTATTACTATTGTACTGCAGAATAAAAAAAGGTAATTTCCAGACCAGCCCATTCCCTGAAAATACGAGGCCAGGCTCTGAAGGGCAGGAGGGGTGCAGGGCACCCCTCAAGCCCTGGGCTCACAGGGGTGCTCAGGACTCCCCAAACCAACTTGGTCACTGTGCAGGAGAGAGAAGCCACCCCCGTGTCAAAACATGGACCCACATCCCGAAGAGTAACCACCTCTCCGAGAAACTGCACTGGGATTACTCTAACTGTTTGACTACATCCATGCACTAAGGACAGCAACAATTATTTTATTAACAACTCTGCCTTGAAACAGGATTTAGGCGGAAAAACCTCATCTTTCAGCTCAAAATAAGCAGTATCTCAAGCTACAGCCAGCTGAGGGACTTCTCTCTGTGGATGGCTGCCAGTAGATGGCAACACTCCAACTTCCCAAGCTCCTGCATCAGAGTGCTGCATTTTGGGCTATGTCACCGCAATGAATTGCCACACTTATGCATCATACTGCAGTACAATAACCTGCAGGTTATAGATAGCCACTGGTGATTATCATCAATGCCAGCTACGTGTATTTGCAGGTAAGTGGTTTCCACGGAGGAAACCATTCTCATCCCCTACAGATTGCTCCGTCTATCCAAAGAGTCCACACTTTGGACAGACATAGGGGTATCAAAGGTGCAGGTCATACACATGAACATGAAATAAGTCCTGATCCTAAACTCACACATCTCCTTCACAATTATATTCTCATTCAGCTCTTTCTAAGGCTGCCTGGATCCCGCCAGATCCAAGGTCCTCCATCTCTCCCCCAAGCTGATCAGACACCAGCCAACTTCCACTCTAGATCCTGCCCAGTTACCCTAACCCAGTGCTGCATCCAATGGGCATTTGATGGTATTTTTTGCGGATAATGATAATTTTTAAGGATGAACAACCCCCCCCTTCCCCAAAACACCACCAGTGCTTATTATAATGAAGAAAGAGCTTAAAAAGAGAGTAGAAATAAAGTTTTCCTAGGAGTTACCCTGATTTCTGCTCCACAGCTGCACTGATTATGACTCACAGCCTGTGAACAACACTTCTACAAGTTCAATACAGTTACTATGGCCTCAAAGGAGTTAAGACTAAATAGCATCTTTTGCATGGCCAGATTACAGCAAGACTCCCAAATCCTCTCTGTTGGAGCTATTCAGTTGCATGGTAAGTGGAAAATTTGTTGGGGCATATAACATAGCATAAGCACGCATCATATATCTGATATGGATAAAACTGAGAGCAGAGAAGATTTTAAGGAAATATGCAGTTTTATTTTTTAATCCCCAAAATCTGCGACTTCATTTGACTTACAGTCAAAAGTGCAAACCCAAAACAAACTCCCCAAAACAGTGACTCAACTCTTGCACCAAGAACAGAAGACATGTTGTTTGGATGGCAGGCAACATATCAGGAGTTAACCAAGCAGAAAAGAGGAACAACTCAGTCCTGAAAACAAGCTCTTTTTGGGTATATCTCAGTACCAACAGAAAGTCCGCCTAGTGAAGATACCATTGTTGTGATAATGCCTTAAACAGCCGAGCTGTACCATTCAAGGCACGCGATTCATGTTATGCATTGACACCAACATTGTCAAAGGGGAGTATAAAAAACATCATCAGACTTCATTTTATTGATAACGTTTGTGGAACGCAAAGCAATTTAACTTTTCAGCACTCACTGAGATCATTTTACACAAACCCAAGGGACTTCACAGACTAATTTACAATACAGACTCAGATGACCATGCTTCATCAAGTAGGATTAAAAACTATATTGCAATGTAATTTTTAAGTAGCAGGGGACAGACACCCATAAATACTGTTAAGCAGAAACTCATTTAATTCACAGCATGGCATCTTTGCAACACCCTGAAACATAAGGGGAGAAATTACATTGTAATGTTAGAGTATCAAAGATCTGCAGAGATTTAAAACTGAAGCTCCTACTATTTGCAGCAACACTTGTTATGTGAGCAAGTGCATTTTGTTCAATATCTGTTCACAATTTTCTTCACAGGTGTTTTAAAATATATTAAAGCAAAAAAAAAAAGAACTTTCTAATCTCATTAATTATTTTCACAGTTCTCTGTTTTAATAAAATAAATTTATATCCTGTTTGCCAAATGGTACTACTTGCTTATCAGTTTCCTTGCCATTTTGCTATGGTAACCAGCTTCAGTCCCAGGAGGAAAGAGATGATGTAGATATTAAAAAACTGATTCCCTGAGCTCCATGGCCTGAGAAGTAAAAACACATTATGGCAACTATTTCAGACAATCTGTGCTTGAAGAGCTGTTCAAGACAATGGGAAAATATAATTGTCTATTTTGTAGTTGATATCCTTCCCCTGCCTGGCTGGAGATTTAGACTAAGAAGATTCCTACCCTTTTGATTTTGGAAAATAATAGTTTATAGAAGACTATTTCACTTACATATAACTCTAGATAAGCTATTAAACCTGTCTTCAGTATTGCCATATTTGAGTATTTCATAAAGTAAGACGTTTACTCTTACAGCATCTGCGTGTGGCAGACAAATGCTATTACCCTGATGCTACCGAGGCAGAGTTTTTTAAGGTAATTCAGTATGAAAGAAAAAGCTATGTACTATGAGGGATTTTCAAAAACCACTGCGACTTCTTAGTTCCACTGGAATAACAGATCACTCAATCTCAAACAAAACAGGCCAGACGGTTTCTAGTCACTTTGGTTTCACCGCACAAACAGAGCGCTACAATCCTTTTGTTGAATCCCTTGCAGGAAACCGTTTTCAATACTTTTTCCCTTGGTGACTGAAGGAAAAAAAGAGAGAGATGGAAACAGTTTAGTTCCACATGTTCTAGGAGTTATGAAAACCTGGTGTTACAAAATCAAAATTGAGAACTAAATTTGGCCTGACACTATTGTTACAAAATTGATGTTTTGGGCGTTTCAGGCCAGTCTGAGGAAGAACCGGGATGGCTAAGAGACCAGGGGAGAGCCTCCAGATCACCACAAGCTGAAAAAAGTATCAGCTCGCACCAATATTGCCACACTTCTCCCTGCTGTGTTTCTATTTGATTATTCTTCAAACACCAGATGCTATTCAATATGTAATTAAGCGACAACAACATGCTTAGGAAGGATAGTGTCAAGATAAATTTTGATAGTTCCCTACCTCTGCCAGAGCAAACAAGGCTGGTTACTGACATGAGAAGTCGGGCTGTATTCCTTGGAATATCACCGCTTATTATAAAAATCACAGCTTCTGTTTTTTGCCAAGTTACTCTGCATTGGTCCACTTCTCTTGCAGAGGCTCAGGATTATTTCTCTTCTGAGATCACAGCACTAGGCTATTCCCTGTTAGTTTCCAACACACCATTAATCAGTATTTTGTTCTCCTATTTATTTTTAATTAAAAAAAAATACTGTTTTGATATTTTCATAAAGTCCTATTTTGAAAACAACTACATTTTAAGCTTTTACTGTGGGGCAGTAAAACTGTCACAGGGAGAAGGAAAGCACATACATGGAGATTAAAAAGTCATGCAAAACAATCTAGAGCAAACAAAAAACTACATATCCCTTCTTTCCAGAGTGTGACACTGCTCTGCCTCTGCTTTCCAGTTCTCATGATACTCACCCAATACTAAATTTTTTGTTAAATCAATTATCAGTGCTTTTAACAGCTAGGTTAAAAGCAGATAACAACTGAGTTCCTAGACTATATTTCATAGTGGTTGTATACTGAATTGACAAATCAGACCAACTATTAATGGCAGGGGCAGACACTGAAATTAGCTTTACTTTGAGAGTTCCTTTTCTTAACCATGAAAAAATATTATAAAATATTTAATATTTCTCTGAAACAATGTAAGAACAAAAGCTCTAGCTATCGAAGATATTTCTACAGCACCTATGTGTGCAATCCTGAATTGGAAGTACAGATAAATTCTAAAGATAAAAAGCACAAACATTATGAAAAAATGTTGTTGCTATAAGGTATACCTGGTGCTGTTCTTTAAACACTTTCCCTGAACAGCAATTAACCCTGTATTGCCTCTTTATATACTACTTTCTAATAAAAAAAATTGGAGCAGCTACGGAGCTAAAGGCATAATGAAAATTAAAAAGAAAGACAACATCAGCTGGCTCCAAGATCAAATTACTCATGTACTTGCGCTGTATATACAACAACATCTTTCATTTCCCAGAGCTACAACTAGTAGAGCTCTAAGATAGTGAAAACTTCTAGATTATGCTAGAAAGATAATTAAACAGTTAAAGTCATATGGTCTTCTCCCAGTGTTTGGCCAGTAAAGAACAGGGTAAGTACTAGTGAAGAAATTAGGAGTAGTTTTTTTTATTTTAAATCTGACAAGTACTTCTACTGAGTACTTGAAATAACTGCAACAACAAAAGATTACGTCAATACACCAGAGTCTAAGAACAAATTTTCTGAAGTTGCTATATGGTGCCTTCCCTCTCTGGTCTGCTGCCTCTGTGCAGCAACCACTTACTTGGATTTCGAGCTGAACAGATAATTGGTTACAGCCACTATCTTCCAAAGACTTCTCTAAGTGTGCTTTATGCACACAAGTAGTGCCACTGAAGCCAGCTCTGAAAGTTTAAATGCTTCCCTAAGTCATAGTATAATTTAACTATGCCAGAGTAGCAGAATTTATTAGAGAGTGACGCTCCAGATACGCAGCAAATCTCTTCACTTGATGTTGAGAACAAAAAATTTCTTTGCAGAAATACTTCTGAAACTTTTTTGCATATTCCTTCTATTTGGGAAGCCTACAAGGAGCAAAAGCTGTCTACTTTAATCTTTCAACTAGATTCTGTATTCAGCATAAAGTTACTTGCTGAGAGCAAAGCAGTGGTATTTTGGCTGAAAACACTAAAAGAACCCTTATGCCACTTGTGAATGTCTCTGTTCAAGAATTACAATCAATAAAAACATTACACTGAAGCTATCCATTCTGTGTATTTCTGTGACCACCTCACCTCCCAGCCCAGGTATATGTTGATCTCTTAGATGTGATGCTCTGTTCTCCCATGGGAAAGTCAAACAAGTATTTTGCCCCACCTAAGTTCGTTCTTTCTTTAGAATACAAAATGATTTTAAAGTTTACCTTTTAAATACATGGTTGCAGGTAGAGACATAATACACTACCCCCCTCACCCGGCGCAGAAAATTAAGATTTTTATATTTTTCAATTCTTCCAGTTGTTTCAGAAGGCATCAAAATGTTTGATTGTGCTTTCTTAATTTTAATGGCTCACACCTTATTCTACAACATTTTAATTCATTTAAATTTCATTTACATTTGTTGCAATTGCAAACCTTCCATGCATTCTTTCCCTCTTATTGCCATACAGAATACAGTATTTATGATTTGGGGTTTTTTATAATTAAAACCTTTAAATCCCGATTTTATTAAAGAACAAAGCATTACCAATAGAGACGTATTTTCCTTAAGAGAAAACATTCCTACATCAAACTGATGAATTCTACTTCCCTATCACTGTTTTATTAACAATTTTTTCTGCTGGGATTTCCATGAGATCCTATTTTCTTTGGCTACTAAATGATAAGGTTAAGAAGAGGAGAATAGACTGTCCTGACCTAATCTTGGTGTAACAGCAGCTAAAAGAAGTATTTCTGTGTCTAAATTTTCCTGGAACTCTATCACGAACCCAGCTAAGCATCCTCTGTATGGTGGCACAGCCTGGTGGGGAGGAAGTGCTGCCCTTTGCTAGCAACAAAATAGTAGACAAGGAGATTGCCATGTCCTGTCGTCCATCCTCACTGAATCTCCGTGGCAACCAAGTTTCTATGCATCTTCACACTTAACATACTTTAGGAGCTACGAATCAGCACTGGTTTTCATGTGAGGATCCTTGATGGTGAACCAGATGAGGCAAGCCGACAGCCCATGGCTAAGCAGGAGATTGCAGCCACGTGGGAAGCCGCCACTCAAGGGGAAACATGCAGTGGCCCTTGGATGCAAGAGTGAGACCCTGAAACAACTTATGGAAAGGCTTCTTCTGCTGAAACAGGGACATTTCCCCTTTCCCTTCCCCTGTTAATGATTCAACCCCTGCTTTACTATTTAAATTACCACCTCTTAAGTCTTTGCAACCAGGCTCTCTCCTTCAACTCCAATGGCTTCTTATCTTAAGAGATGGAACACCAGCCAGGTGCCTCTCCTCAGCACAGAGAGCTGAGCACAAGCTGCAAGTTTGGCCAATTTCAAATCTGCTGTGGCAGCCTCCAGAAGGAACAACATGCTAGAAATGGAGGGCTGGGATTGCCACAGCTCTCACAAGCAATACTGGGCAGTGGGTTAGTCGGAGCATGTTTAACACTCCAGCTCACTTAACCTGACCCTAGTGAAAACGCATTTGTACCATGAGTGAATTCATCCCCCTGAAAGTCTGTTTATTTCTGATCCATAGAGGTACCTATGTGTCAAAGACTTCAGCAACCAAATACAACCTTCTTGAAGTAAAAGCTCTTCAAAAAGGACTT
The DNA here is from genome assembly GCF_000737465.1 of Haliaeetus leucocephalus. NCBI lineage: Eukaryota > Metazoa > Chordata > Aves > Accipitriformes > Accipitridae > Haliaeetus > Haliaeetus leucocephalus. Next base: position 23,005,024 of record NW_010972437.1, read on the forward strand.
CAAACACTAGGTACATCTCTTTGAGGTCGCAAAAGTGGATGAAAGCTCCTAGTCTTTCTGTGCATGACTCACAGCTGTCACTGGGTAAACATCTTCACACAGAAAGTATGTCAAGATAATTTTGACAACTGTACAAAATTTGCCCAGATGCATGATAGCTTAGGCAATTTAGACAATGACCTTAGTTAAGAAAATTAAGCAAAGCTCTGATACTCCAGCAAAATCAGTTGTTCTGCAAATGATTGTAAGCATATTTGAGTTGTCTTTATGCCACTCCCACCTGCTCGTGCACTCCTAAGGTGGGAGGAGCTGTTCATGTAAGAAGATACAATAGGTGTTAATTTAAAAGGTGTTAATAGAAAACACTGTAATTGAATAGAAGTTGGATTAAGAAGAGTCTGGTTATGCTTTTGCGATTCTCCACAATGCCTCTGAAGCTAAGGGAAGCTGTGATCCATCAGTGAGGAGAAAGGTCAAGAAATGTCCTTGATTCATCTTTATATCGTATTTCCTTCCCTATCTGGTGGAAAGGATGTGAGGAAGGGAAGCCAAATGCTTAGGTTTTCTATCAGGCCCTCTTAAAATTAGTCCACTAGACTGAAACACACATGAAACTCCGTTTAATACATGCTAACTAACTCAACAAGGAAATACATATGCTGATTTGACCCATGAGAAGAGCAGAATTTTGTTTACTTTGCTTTTCTGCATTTTTTTTTTGTTTGGATCAGGTTGTGCCTGGCAGCCATACTACCTACATGATCTCAGCAGAAGAGAACTCTGCAGCCCAACCTGTAGGATCCCAGTTCTTCACAGTCACCTCCACAGCTGCCACTACCTGCCCTCTCCATCCTCCTGGCAAAGGATGCGCTGCCAGCAAACACACTTCACAGAGAAGTATATTCCCAAGACCTGTGGTTGCTTTCAATGGCTATGAGAAAAAATATTCGCACTAAATAAGCAAAATCATGAAGATCAACACCCCTCTGCTTCCCTGCCATCACACTGCATCCTGATCCTTAGTGTTTCTGGGAATATTTCTGGGAGCCCTGGACTCAGATACAGGCAGCGCATCACCCCTTATCTTCCGTAGTCATTTAAGCACAGGCATCACCTCCAGGTCACTGGGAAAACAAAAATATTTATCTAGTTACATGAAAGTCTTATTTATCTGGGAAAAAAGAACATTCTCCAGTTGCTCAGCAGGCAGCAATGAGTGCCCTAAATATGGTCTGTAAAATATAAAAATTGTTATTTCCCAAGCATTTAGAATGTGTGTTTTTGGGAGGTGGTGAGTTAGGCTGGTTTTGTTTGTTCGTGTGGGAAGAAATGTAAAATTGGAGAAAGAATGGAATACAGCTGGATATTTCAGTTTTGATTTAAAGAAGACCTCCTTTCTTCTTCTGTTGCTGGGTTTGAAATCAATCTGGGGCAGCTTGCCCACAAGCTATGCTCATTCATATTAACATCCCTATACCAACATATATTTTTAATAAACAAAATTTACCAAGCACCACCAGCAAAGTTTGAACTCTTGAAGTGAAGCAGTGGCTTGTACCAGATGAGGTGAAGAAGCAGCATTCATAGCAGATAGCAAAGATTGTGCGCAGCCACCACTAATACACAAGTCAATCTACTGGATCACAACTGAATACTCTCCTTTAAAAGCCGATGTGCGGTTTTGCCAGCTATTACAGTAAACTAAGCTTACTTCTGAATGAGAGAGGTTGCATAGAAGTCCGAGATTCGTTATCATATCTTATCATTTGGCTGCTTGAGCAGTTGAGCATACCGATCTCTAAACAGATTTGGTTTCAACAACACAAAACCTATCGGTAGGCAAATTCCCAACCAAATTTTAACTGAGCACAACAGACAGCTCGAAGGCACATTCCTTGGCCTTCAGCTTCGTCATACTGAATTTCAATGGTCTACAGTAATACAATAAAGATTTTACAGAGAAGCGCTAAAAGACTCTTCAGAATTGTTTATAAAGACAAGACAAGCTAACGACAATGGTTGTGACCGGCTCTGTTTATAACACAAATTACACAAGACAATTTAGCCTGTCTTCATTTCATTAGATACAACCCCTCTTCTCTCTACCTTCAGAGCTGCACTACTTCACTCTTCATGTGTCTTTCATTCTGCCTTCTTTATATGGTAATTCTCGTTATTATCCACCCTGGACTTCTTTCTCAGCTCCCCAGTCCTGTCTTTCCCCCCAAACACACACACAAAGGCATGGCCTTACAATTCCAGGACCAAACCAAATTAGTATTTTTAAGTTAGCCAAGGTGAACCTCATTCTTTTTTGATAGCTCCAACAATTTGGTTACTCTGCTACCATGAGCTTTTGACAGTGTATGTTACAGGGCACAGCTTTAATTGCTTTGCAGAATCTGAAGGAGAATATTTCAAGGTATACTTTTGAGGCATATGTATTGAAAACATTATCCAAGTCCCATACCACAAGACTGCATCATCAATTTCTGTAAGCATTATGAAATGGTAGGAAGCTGGATTCTTGAATCAAGATATGCTATAGCTGAAGGTTATTTTTGCTAGGATCTTAAACCTGCTTTTTCTCACTGTCAAACGTATAAGATGAATATACTGAAAATATTGGCATTACGATACTGTAAAAATTCAAATGTTTAACAGAAACAAACAAATCAACCCCACTTTGCTGGAGATGCAGAGTTTGGAAGAGTCTTTGAATTCTGACAATCGAAGTAAGCTGGTCTGCTGAGAATTGGGCAGGATATAAAGAAAATAAATCCAAATTTCTGTAGCTAGTGGAAAATTTTGAGTCTGTAATTGAGCATGTACTTTTTTTCTCCCAAAGATCATTACCAGAGATTATGCAGCTGAATAGGTTTTCTGAGGTGAACTTAAAATAGGCCTAATATCATACTAACCTCCCCAAGAGGATACTGTACACCACAGAATTGGACTTTGAAAAACAGTGAATTATGAATATTTAAAGTAACCTAATCTGAGGAAGACAGACAGAAAAAAATAGATAGTACTTATTTTCGGAATTTTTTGTAATATGACAACAAGACAGCAAAGGACCTAAGAGACCTTATGGACTACGTAGTTCATTCCCCACTTGCCTCTTAAAAAACTGTCATATCCAAAAATTGATACAAAATTCTGCTGAAGTTTAAAGGGCACTAAATAGCAGTACTTGCTTTTATTATATTATATACAGTATTTCTCTTAATATATCCCAAAGAGACACTTAACTTTCCCTGGAGTGGACAATATTGATCATAAACAAATTAGCTTGCAATCTACTTTCCCTGCCATCATCATCTGTTGCATCACTGCTTAAATATTTAGTCATGGCATTAGATTTTTCATTTCCGAGAATACAGAACCTGTGCACTTGTCCTTGCCTAGTAAGCCTTTCACAAATCAGCACTTGTATTATGTGGAGATTTATTAGTATACTTCAAAACAAAATGAGTTTATGAAAAATACTTCAAACGTGGAAGGTAACTGGATAAATAATTGCTTAAAGAGGAAAAACATAGCTGAGAGAGGTTTTGCTATCTACTGAAAACCAGGTACAGTTATTGCCTTTATATCCGGGAAATGAGAGCCACATAAAATAAAATACAGAATTTATCAAGATATAATAATAATAAAAAATGGTACAAAGTGGTGTAAAATCTTTCAGTATGTGATCAGTTCTATGACTGTGCTTTGAAATCATAGATTGGTTCTCTGCCATGCTACTGTAATGTGATATCATTTGTCGGTCTAAATCCAATAGGGAGCTCCTAAGCCACTTTTGATAGGATAAAGATATTGGATCCAGTTCTTTTCTTACCAGTTTAGCTTTATCAACTTAAGAGAGATAGAACTAGACAAAATGATTAATTATATCTCTGAGATCTTATCTCATCAAACACTTCTTAGTGCTTTACAATAATCAGTCATAAGCAAATATGAGATATCCCTTCAAAGGCAAAGCAGGTGGTCCTTGACAGATAGCAGTGATAACTGATACATCATCTGGTGCACAGAAGGCCCAAACACATCCTGCTGCAGAGCTGGTAAAGTAACAGTGAACAGAAGAAAAAGAGAAAGGATGGTGAAGGTCATAATTCCAGACAGGCAGTGCAAAGCCAGGAGAATACAGAAACAGAACAGACTAGAACAAAAGACTTAAATGGATCTTTTCTGCCATTGACTTCCTTCATCCCTTGAGGTCTCCAAGACAGTCTTTAAAACCAACTGCTCTTTTGAGAACGTCAAATACCTTTCCTAAACAAAGGGTAGAAAAGTTTCTCAGAATGGTTCCATCAGAAGTTCCAGAAAATAGTCATGCAACTCTTAAAAGACAAAACACAAAATACACCAACTCAGATGTATCTTATTTGCGTATGAATAAAAAACCTCCAAACCCTATTACTTTTTAAGAAACTATTTCAGAAATTTGTAGCAGAAATCAACTGATAAAACCAACTATTTCAACGATCCGATGCTAAGCCATTGGCATAATGCCAGGCATCACAAACAGTACTGACCACAGCTAAGTTTGTCTAATACTTTTGTTATTACCAGAACCTGGGCAAAAATTTCTTATGTTGTTATCTATCAGTTTGTTTGTTGCATTCATGTTTAACTGAAAAGTTCACAATGTCTAGGTAGTTTTGGAAAACACACCAACAAAAAGGGGGTGGGAGGGGAGAGAAGGGAGAGTGTGGTAGAACCTCAGAAGAGGCAGAATCCAAACCAAACGGGACAGAAGAGGGAAATGGAGATAGAGAAGCGGAGATCAGAACAGGGAGCCAGGACTAGTAAGTTATGGACAGAGAAGCACAAACATCTGCACTTTTTCTGGAATGATTACACGTTTCCTTCTTATAGAACCTGAAATCAACCTACTATTTTTTTCCCACTGTTTTTCTGCCCCCAAAATAACTTCCGCTCAATAACAAACTACGTGTACAGTCCCTTGACCTGGCAGGTCTGCAAAGAACCAAATGGTCTCTGTTGCTACACCTCGCTGGTAGAGAATGTAACTATTAAACACTGTGTTTGTCCTGGGACTGCCTTAAACAAGGGGAGTGAACGGAGGCTGCAGCGGCCACCTAAACGCTGAATAGCTCACAGGCAAGATTTTATCAGTTTCAAACAAGGCTCAGTAGGCAATGTGTCACATACCCTAGCATGAGTGCCCAACTTCATAGATTCAATTTGGCCTTAAAATATCACTTTTACAGTGTAACATTCCTATATCTGATTTATCAGCACCGAACAGATCAGGAAGAACTATCTTACAAATGGGTGTTTAATTAGTTCAGAGCAAGCTGTGCTCCTTTCAAAGAGAAACTAGTTGGAAAACCGGCACTAAGTTTTATTGGAATTTCAATGTGTTTGATACAAGTGAATATCCAGGACTTGGACTCCATGGAGCATATTTACCTTCCCCACCATTTCCTACCACCACAGATGGGTCAGATGCTAGCATCTAATCATGATTTCATCCAACTATGCACACATCTGGTCTAAACAACAGGAATTAAAATGCTAGGAGTTATCTATCCACAACAATGAAGGAAAGGAATTAGACATTGAAATAAGGTTGGGCTACTTCCCATGCCTTTCTTTAATTCAAGGAATGTGAGCAGTGATTTCTTGGGGGAGGGGAAGGTTAGAGAAAGAAAGACCTAAAGTGTACATTTTCCTAAGTCCACTATCCTATATACTATCATAAAAGCCGCTGGAAGTGGAAGTCAATGTAGCTGACACTGAACAGTAAAGAAACTTGGTTGATCATGAAGTGCCTCTTTGCAAGCATGCCTTCTCAGCTCTGCTCCTGCTTCTCAATTTGAGTGCCTAACATCAGTTCCAGCATCAAAGGAATAAAAGATGCACCTGGCAGTAACAGCTTCCACTTTAGGGAGAAAAAGGTCAGCCCTTGGTCTGAATGCAGATAGAGAATGTGCTCAATACAACAGTTCCTAAAGTGTCTGGAAGCAGTCAAAGATCCCCGACATCGAAAATCGTCTTATTAACAGCAGGTGCAATTCCCTCAGGGGAGGTGAACAACCCTATGCCACGGCATCTCAATTTTTCCCCAGCTCTGCAGAATTGCCTCAGTCCAACTACAGTTAAATGTCACCCAGCAGGTGTTCAGTCAAGCCCCTTTTTAGCTACTCTGTAACAGCTGTATCAAACAGACAACACACATTTCTTCATGCTATCTTATGATTAGAAAGACAGGTAGTCTACATCTCTCCTCATCTAAGTATGTAAGGTTTCTATTTCTGTACTCCAGTGTTCCTTGACACAGCTTATACAATAATCCATCACCAGCAAGCACTAGGCAATTAAATACCTTTGGCCCCTCTAAACTATTTCCACTTTCACCATGCCCAATTTCAGAATACTTGATAGAGGACACAACACAGGAAGCACAGCAAGGAAATGGACAACGTGGGAACCTACCCTACTCATGAGAAAGGTTTCAGGCAAGTGGGCAGTGGTCCCAGACTACTACCTTCACCCCTGTCCTTAACACATACCATGGCCATGTCCATGATATCTTTCGCCAACCACTCTTGACACCTGCTCAATGTGCGGAGCGCACTGCTGATCAAGGAACTAATGCTGCTTCTAGACTGTGCTGTGGCTTGAAGACAGGCTGGTCTGAGGGGATCCCAAGGATGCAAGGCACTGCCAGAGCTCCTCCACTACAACGTCCTTTCCCCAGAAGGGGCAGTTTGAAGAATTTACAGGAAAGTCCTTTCTCCTCCTCCAAGGAAGGAGGTCAAATTCTCCAACTCCAAGGTTGAATACTTGGAACTGCTTCCCAAGGGAGGCTGGATGCCCTTGCTCCCATGGAGAGCAGCTCTGATTTGCAGAACCTCCCTGCTGAGCCAAGAACAGTCTTGTTCCAGCTCATGAATTACATCCTAAAGCCCCACCAGCTTTTGAGAAAAGCCAAATTCTGCTTTTGCTGCATCTGCGCAACCCAAGTAAGAACAGCAAGGGTACGTAGCTGCTTAGACATTGACTCCTACTGTTCTTATTTGAGACGCTAGTCAGGTCCACAAGACTACTATGTCAGATCTTCTCAAAACAGGGCAAAAGAACCTCCATCATCGAGTAGCTTATAATTAACAGATGTGTTGCCAGTATGTGCTATCATTTTCCCCACAGTATGATTGCTATATGGGTCTTCAGAGAAACAACAAACATTTGATTAATTCTCTCTCTACCTTTTACTTTACGTAGTCAAGCAGTTTGTGGTAAGACTCATAAAACATTGACACCATCACAAGTACTTTATTCACACAGAACAGAATTTATTTAATCATTGAAACTACCCCTACTAATTTTTACAACTATCATGTGGGTTTTTATCTTTTAAAGAAACTATTATGTTTCTGAAATAACTTTTTTTCATATATTCCCCCTTTCACCACAGCCTGCTCTGATCTGTAGGCCCCAACTACTACACTGTTTTCTGCCCACCTGAGCATAATTTTAGTCCTTCTTTATTTGGCAAGGCATACAGAAAATGGAGCTACAGTCCAGACCTCTAGGATTAAGATTCAACCAGGATTTTAGCACTTCTAGGAGACCTTCTATTCACCAGATATCATTAGACCAGGTCCCCTTGCATTTTTATTTTGGTAAATCAGTCTTTCCTGTCATTTGGCTATTACCTCCCTTTCTTGCTGTGTGCATCAAAGAAGCCATTTTTAACTGCTCTGCAACACCTGATTTAAAACCATTTTGTGCATTTCAAGGTATGCACATTGGAAATATTCTCCAGCTCCTGTGCTGCAGAACTCAGTCACTAATCCATTTAAACAGCATGAAGTGATAGGAAAGTCAAATGCAAATTCAACCAAGAGATAAAAAAATTGCTTTTTTCTCCTGGCCCCAGAGGGAAATAAATTTTTGGCATTTGTGCCCACACAGTCAAAGATTTTCAGGTGTATAGCTGTCACCTGTTCATTAAGATGCTTTGATAAGATGGTTTGAGGAGCTGAAACTCTGTACCTGTATAAAAAGTTCAATTTCTAAAAGCAGTTTAAACAAATGAGCTGCTCCTACAGTAAAGCATGGTCTCTGGGCACCCAAAATCAAAGGTAATTCATGTACTTTTTTAAATCTCAGAAAATCTTAGTTCTTGCTCCCCTGCATGTTCTGGCTGAGCAATTATATCCTGAGTTTCGATGGAGACAGACACTGAGAGGTAATAGCAAACACAGTGAGGGTCACTGTTCAGAAGTGGAGAGGCTGTTGATTTTATTTCCCACTGGAATCTACTGGGAATAAATGAACTACAGGATTCCAGAAGAACAGCTTGTTCTCCAGGCTTTGCTCTGTTCAAACAGGAAAAACATAAGTTATTAAAATACATACACAGAGCATGGGGACTGAAAACAGGCTATGAGCTCTTTTGCTCTCAAAATCACAAGCACAACTCTAGACCAGTGCTGGCCAAAGCAAATGCCTTTACTCTTCTTACTGCTTTACCGCTTTTTGATATTATCCTTATTATTAGCAGTGGCATGCTACTATTGCTGTCCGTACCGCTTCCCTCATCATATTACCAGAGGCTGCCCATATCACAGACATTTCCATCCAAACCAAGCCTTCACAGTGGTTCCAGCAAGGAAGCTAATGACTGAATAAATAAAGGGTGGCAGTCCACTTCAAACAGGCTCGGTCTTTCAAACCAGCACGCAAACCACCATGCATCATTACCTCTGCTAGACAGGCAAAACTTTAATCCTGATGCTTCAGAGAAAGATACTTCAAGAAATCCTGCATTAGACCAATCTATCACTAGAATAACCCACACAACAGTCCTCCAAAATCCCACCATTTTGGTATTGACTCTTCAGCATGAAGGTTAATGTTTCTTTTGCTATCCTAAATGCAACATAAAAGTAGGGGAGAAGGGAGCACTGATCTTAGGCAGTGTTCTTGGTACTTATCTGCTACAATCTCTCCCCTACCTCCAAACTCTAGATTTAGTTTCTGATTTTAGCTGTAAAAAGGATACAGTTAATTTTGTATCATCAGAAACTGCGCTAACAAGTGTTATATGATTTCCTACTTGATCATTAACCTGTCAAATTCAGCATAATAAGCCCTTCACCAGTTTAAGGAAATACAAAAGACTTGTCATGGAGAGAATTTTAAGAACACGACAATCATGTACAAATTAAAAAAAAGTAGTGATGCCACTTTCTACAGCTAGATATGCAAGAAATAATTTTCCACCTTCATACAGTAAAAGCAACTGCTTCTGCAGGAAGTTTTTTTTCTTTTTTTAAATTTCTTGAAACTTTCTGAGCTTTCAGTCTTGCAAAGAACTCATCTGAATCACAGAGTCACTCAAAGTGACACTTCAATGCTTTTCAGGAACCAGGCAATGGTCTGGTATACATTAAGTTTATGATCTCTATCTCCTTGTAGTCTATCACAACCTAATAAAACTATGTCAACAAGCGTTAAGGAGAGAGAACTAACACAGTAATTTTCCAGCCACATTATGCCAGCTCTCAAATGCCTAACTTCTGCTACCGGTATATCTGCAGAGCCTGCAGAGGCAATGCATTGAGTATATTGCAATCTAAGCTGTAAGGAAGTTACTGCTGGCCGACTTTCTAATACAGTGTTCAAATGCAAGACATAATTCCAGGACCTCTGCAAGCAGTAGGAGGACAGCATTCCAGGCACAGTTTGCACTCCTGAGTTTGGAAACATCTGCACTATCAGATAAAGAGCCTTTTATAAGCAGTACCAAGTTAATGAATTTCTCCAAAGTGTAAAGAGAGCCACAGAACAGAGAACCTTAAGTGGTAGCACACTGACAAATGAGGGCTATAATTTTGTGGGAGGAATTTCAGTGAAACTGTTTTTCCCTCACTCAGTTGTTTCTTCTGGTGGCTAGCTCCACTAGCTATAGCTTTCCTAGAAAGAGGGCCAGGAGGCCAGCCAGGGGTTTCAGGCTTCAGGGTCTACCTGACCACTCATCCGAGCCAGGCAGTCAGTGCCCGTTCAACATAATCAGCATAGTCTTTTACCAATACCCTCTGCTGCCGCAGGATTTAGCAGAGCAATCACGTTCAATCACCTGACAGAAACCATGAGGTTTGGGACCCTGCGGCAGCAATGATATTTCCAGTACCCCAGACACTGTACGTCTGTCTCAAGAGAAAGACATATGTCATAAAAAAAGGTCAGTCCTCAGGACTTAAGAAGAGGGGGTCTTCAAGGGTATCTCAGAAGGCTTCCCCTTCTCCTCATTCTGAATAACTGATAAACTAAGCCCATTGGGTATTCACGGAAAGGAGGGCTTCTGGCTATGGACTGGGTATCCCCACTAAGCACATCTCTATACAGCCAGCAATTTCACTAGTGAAGTGAGCAGACAATACTTATGGTGGCCTTGTCTGACAGCGATGGACGAGAGTGTCCTTTCTCATTCACTCACTCCTTCACTTGTAGCCCTGCTTGATTTATTTGTGGCAGCAACACGTTAATGTTATCTGACAACTACTGTTAAAGTGTCACAAGCATGTGTATGCAATAACGCAGATGCTGCAGGGAATTCGCTGCAGGCCACTACCTTCCCAGGCACAGAAAGCAAGGGAAGGGAGGGGAAATACCTTATAAAACAGAAATCTTCTACTACTCCCTACTGCTCTTATTCAGAGGGAAAATTGACAGACAGGGAAAAAAACCTAAAAAGTCCAAATACATAGAGAAGGCATGGCAACATTCAGACAAAATGAATGCTGCAAATTTTCCCACCTGTGTCCTGATAATTAAAAAACCCAGCAAAACCAAAACTAAACCCAACCACCCAAAGGGCACCATCCCACTCAGGTACCCAGTACAAGACGCTGGGCAGACTGATGGTGGTACCGTATTGAGTAGATGGGTGATAATGGACTGTCAGCATTTTAGGAGACATAAGAAAAATCTTTTCTTTTTAAGCTTCTTTCTTTACAGCAGCGTACAAGTGTGGTGATAAAATGGCATACATTTGGTTGATGACATTTCCTGCCTCCCTGACCCCTCAAGATCTTAAAGATCTATTCTTACACCACCCTTGAAAATGAGAGAGATGTTACCATCATGTCTCATGTACACAGAGCGAGCAAAGAATTTGTCCAAGGTCATAGAAGAAAACAGAGGCAAAGCCAGGATTTGCATACAGATTTCTCAAGCACCAGATTACCCAGTACTTTAACAAAAGCATTCATGAGTGTCTTCTTTGACTCAACCTCTGTGAGAACCGCTATACAGGAAGAACCAAGCAAAATATTCTTGCTATGTCACTTAAGTCAATAATGTTAAAGAATTTGCCTTAACCATATACTCTACTTTATGAACTCTGAGAGGGCAAAGTGATTCCAGGTCCATAACTCATGAAGGACTGGAAACACCTGACAGCTGTAAAAACCTCAGGTGATGAGAAATAAAGCCACGTGATCTAAAGAACAAAAACTTCATAAAAAGAACCAGAGAATTATTTCTGTTCTGCATGAGAAAGAGCTTTCCATGTGCAAGTATGAGAAGGACATGTAGGAATCTCGCTGGCCCATTTTCATGGTCTCAATGAAACCATAAAGCAGTTTGTCCTTGGTATCCAAAGGACTATGGATCAGAATGATCACTATAATATTCACTGAAATTGAATGCACCAGGTAACATAGTATAATTCTGTTAATTTTTCAAGGAATGCTGAAAATAATCTCCAGAAAGACAGTCTGAGCTGGGATGTTTGTCAGCTTATCTGCCATGCAAGCACAAACCTCTTAAGACATCTGTCCTAATAATAAAATCATGTCCCCTCTTTCCCTACTTTAAAAAGTTCTCACTGCAAAACACTGCATTCTATCACATAAATAAATAAACACATAAATAAATAAAATTTGCCTATCTTCTGGTTGCTTGAGTGAGTTGACCGAGTCAGCTGATATGGCCTGCTAATCACAAAATGTAGCAACACTGATAATCAGGCAGGGAGTACAAAACAAGGACAAAAAAAGGTGTTGCTCACTATTTATTGGCACCTGTGCCACCAGTTTGATGTGGTTTGCTAAGATTCCACCACGCAGGGTCTACCAAATGTATGGCTGGAAAGATGACTCCATTTTCTCATGTCAGAGTACCCTTAAGCCCCTCCTAATGAGATGCAGGTGCAACAGAAGTTTCACGCAACAGTTAGGACAAGCCAAAAGGCTGATTCAAAACATTTCCTCAGGAGTCTAGTACCTGTGTCAGAAGTGGTTCCTGCAGAAACACAGCAGGGCAGGGAACTAAATCCTCCTGGAAAAACCTGCAGCGTAGCACACTTTGCTTAGCCATCGCCATCGCTGTCCAAGCACCTTTTCTTGTACTCGGCACTGTCAGCAGGATGATTGATGCTCCCAGGATCAACAGGGCAACAAGCTGTAACCTATTAACTGCATAATCTACCTTCTCTCCTTCCAATGCCAATATGGTTAAAAAAAAGTATGGGTCAGATTTGCACAAGTATTTAGGCCAGATGTGCAGATAAGCAGCTAAACTATTTAGACATACATTAAATCACATCAAGTGCCTATCTGCACCTTTTTAAACTGAGCTTCTTTCCCTTTATCAGATTCATAGTAATTTAATAGGAGCTGATTAGAAATGAAGGTCTCCAGGGCCAACACATAAAGTTTACTTCAGTTCACTCTAAGCCACAAAGCCAGCCACAAACTACTTGTTGCCGTGTGAGCGGAGACCCAGTGCATGCAAAGAGATGCCAGGCGAGTAAACCTGGGAGGTCGGGAGACATGGGGGACAGAAATCTTGAGTGCTGAGCTCCGCAGAGAAACAGAAGATGAGGCTGATGATGGCTACGTTAGCGTGTTGCAGCCCGCTACATGTCAAGCTGTGCCTTGGCTTCGAGTCCCCCTAAGGGGAGAAAAGTGCACTAAAAACAAAGGCCAAATAAAACATGCTTTAATTCTCAGTCATTAAAACCCCAGCTGCAAATATAACTGAAGCATGTTTCTTTTTAAAGAAACAACACAACACTTTCTCCCTCCAGCCCTGTTGACTTCAAAGGCTTCAAAAGTAACTTGATGCCACGACTAGAGGCAAAGCTGCCATTAAGTGCCGACTCCTGCAGTCGCAGAGATTCTGAGGGCCCAAATTCCGTTTTGATTCTTTACCTTCAAATGAATTAAAACAATAAAATGAAATAAGAGAAATAAGATGGGATGCAGTTTCCAACAGGGCTGTGCTGTCCGAATGCCTGCACGTATGACAGGAACTCTGGGGTGAGTAAATGCACAGAGCCCGTGGGTGCAAGACATAATCTTACAAATATTTCCGATACGCTCCAGTGAGGATCATCTCTCCCCACCACTGCATGGCTCATCAAAAAGGGTTTCTTATGTCCCTGTCCCCTCTTTTGTTATAGTTTGTGCTATTGGTCTTGATCAAGTTCAGCACTCGCAGAAAACAAGCCTGAACCCCCTTTTAAAGTGACTCCAACACACGTATGTCGACCCACTGAGTTTAAGTCAGCAGAGCTTTAATCCACAGCTTTGCAGATCACCTTCAACAGACACTGAGTTTCTGCATCCACATCACACACACAGACTCAGGGACTCCCTGCATTCAGCTGCCGACACCGGATGGGTTGCCCTGATCCCTAATTTAGCCTCATGAAACCCTTCCCTGACCTGGAGCCACAGGCCAGCGTCCAGGTGAGCTGGTAACTTTAGGAGACTAAAGGCAAAGGGGGTCAAGATACCCATCACATTGAGCTGTGTCGATACTGCCAGTCCTTCCACCTTTGAAAATCAACCAGAGCGCAAGTCCCTGCGTTGTCAGTACTGCACCCAGCCTAAGCAATACTGGCACGTCCACATGCTCAACTACAGAAAACTAATAGTTAGAGGGAACAGGGAGGGAAGGAAAAAATAACACCAAAAAAGGGATTGAGCCCTCTGGCTACCATGAACTTGGATGAAAGATTGATTCCTTGCTTATGCTGCTGATGTTCTGGTACAGACTGCACATGAACAAGGCATTCCCAAGCTTTTAATTTATTACCGTGTTCCCAATAAGCACAAACAGAAAAGTTACTTTTCGGGCTTTCTTGTCCCTGTGTACTTAAAAACAATGCAGCCACACTGAACCTCCTTGGCCACTGCTGGGTCTGTGGAGAGAAGGATCAGTCCAGACAATAGACCCTTCTTTTCCAATTCTCTATCAAACAGATGGGAATGCAGGGAGTGGAAAGAAACAGAGGAACAAATGGCTAAGCTGACTCATGCCTTCAAAGTGTCCATTTAAAATGACCAAGTAACTATTCTTTAGGTCAAACCAGAACGAATACAAGTCTGCATATAAAAGTGTCGTGCACAAATGCAGATGCTAATCACAAAAGCTTAACTTCAAAAGAAACACACTCAGGGATGCGTCCCATTCTTGCCAGTGCAATATCCAGGCATCTTGCAATCTTTCGGTTATGGTAATAGTGATAGTAGAGAACTGAGAGCAAACAAACTGGAGGGACAAGGCTGTAATCTGGCCACACTTGTACATGCATCTACACCATTCTCTGGACAAGAGCTGATGGAATAAGTTGGAGCAGTTAAGTGAGAACAGAAATAATAAAGAAAAGATTTTTAATTTCTTATTTTTTTTTAGCACATAATTACAGCACAGAAGACTTCAGCCTAGTTTCTACCTCTGCAGGAGACCTACTATACAACCTACAGCTACTCCCTTAATATCATCATGTGCCAGAGCTTGGTTGTGGATTATTTTCATTTCATATCCCTTCTCGTATTTAATCAGGCCACTCAGAGAACAGTTTACAGTTTGTTACTACGCAGCTTCACAGCATCTAGCACAATGCGGCTCCAGTCCTGGTCCTAGGGAGAATAGCTTAATAACAATTTATTACAAAGGGCATGGCCCACCAGTGGCAGCATGGAAAGGCTGGTGGAAGGCACAGCATACACAGTGCAATTACTCTTCATGGTATAACCCTGTGGTCCTTTCCCTCGGCCAAAGGCTATCTTAGTGCCTTCACTGGGAGTTTGGTCAGAGTAAATCCTTAACTTCCAAGAAAAGAGATCAATGCACTTGCAGCAGCACAAAGAACAGTTGTTTCCTATCATCTACCTCTAAGACCTCAAGCTGTTGAATCCACTCTACTGCCCCAAGCCCCAAGTAACTTGCTGAGTCGCAACATGCAGCCATGAAGGCTACCTTCAAATAGCAACCTGAAGTATTGTTTTCTTCCTTCCAGGCCAGACTTGTCTTCCCCAGAGACGTATTTTCCTACAACAAAGAATAAAACCTGTTCTGTTTTGTGTTTTGTTTTAAAGCAATTTGTAAAAAAGAAGCAGTGTAACTAACAAAAAGACAATGCCTTTTTCTTTAAATCTTTCCAACATAAAATAGGAAAGCACGCTTAAGGGTTTCCAGGCCAGCAGAGTTTTCTTGTTTTGTTTGTTTATTTTAACAAAAGTAATTCGGAAAGCATGAGAGCAGGACGTACTGGTACCAACTATGTTATCTCAGCAGTGCTGCAGTTTCCCATAGCCTACACTATCTGCAGGACCTCTGTTTCTTTCTGGCCATGAATTCAGAAACAATGATAGAGCTGAATAAAATCATGCGCCTTGATGAATAGTAGAGCATAGAAATCCTGCATTTGACCAGGGCTTCCTGGCTGATGCCTGTACAGAAAAAGCTTGGCATGGGAGATGGCTTAAAAACTCATGTACTTACTATTCAGAAGTCACACAAAACCTGTACTGCCCTGAACCCAACCTTACCACCAGTGTCAAATTTTCCTCGCTACCCTTCATCTGCAAAGGGTATAGAATGTGTTGAGTACATACATCTACAGGGTATTCACAGGCAGAACAAGTGAGCACCGTGGATGATGCAGATGGGCAGAAAGCCATGCAGGTGCCCTAGCAATAGTAGTGACCCTCTTAAATGGAGCTCAGCCACGTGAATGCTAGCTGGCCCAGACAGGCTCACATCTACCTGCAAAACATCTTGCAGATGTAGCATAGTTCTCTCTGCCGAGGCCAGAGAGCTCTTCCGCTGTTGGTAGTTAACAGCTGCCCCTGAGCAGGACACACTGAGCAGCGGGAACAAGAAATGTCAGGGTCTGACCAGCTGAGCCTTGTCTTCTTCAAAAATCACAGCAATTTTGCATTGACTAGCAGCTCCGGATTGTGAATGAACGGCACACCTGAGAAGCGGGTAGGGAAAACCCCACAAGAATTCCCTTAGTTTTAAGCTGTAGTAGAGAAATCTGCATTTCCCCAGATCAGGGAAGGGAAAATGTGGGGGGATGAACCTACCATATTCTGTCATTGCCCAAGTCTAGAAGACAGCAAGTTAGCAGCAGCACAGTGTGGAGCTCACAGTGTAATTTCCCTCCAGACTACTCTAAACTTGGAACGGGGGTTTTTCCAAATTTATTGCTTCTCTGATTTCATAACAAATTAGCTCCATGTACCATTACAAGAATTGCTTTGCTGTCAGCCCTGCAGGCTTAATTTGGGGTCTGGGAAGCAGAGGGCTCTTCCCTTCTCACACATTGTCAACAGCCATACAAGGTTTTGAACACTGAGTTCCACCCACGCTTGTCCTTGTACAACCCCAGTAAAGCCTTTCACAAGGTTGGACAGGTGTAAAATGACAGAACTTGACCTAAAACAGCACTAAAAAGACAAAGCTGGGGAAAAAAAAAAGCTGTTGCTCTGACAGTACATATTAGACTTGAATTGACCGAGAGTTTTCAGGTTGGTTTTTTTTAAAAAGAACATCAACATATCAAATCGGAATGAAGATAACTGAAGGAAAGGGGTAGGAGGAAAGAGAATTGGTGCCAACAGTCAACGCAAGACTACTGTTTTCATGGAGCCTGTGTTCCCTTTAAAAGTGGTCCGATAAGCTAGTGCGACAGCCATCCTGCTACTCAAGCACTGCAAGAATGTAAAACAGATAGTTAGAAACTGGGACCATGGTGTCACAGGCAATCTTTCACAGATTTATGTAGGAGACTCTTGAATCTAATTATCTTTTTTCATCTCTACTACGCAGATCTCTCACTGATCATAAATACTATGCATCAGACTAGCACAGAAACAGCTCCTGTTGGGTGCCCGTTCTAGCTGGGGTAATGCTCATATCAACATGCAAACAGGAGCAAAGGCTCTATATTAAAATAATCCAAGTTAGACTTGGACTTAGTTGCATACACTAATTGAAAAGATTGCCCCAAAGCTGCAGTAGTCCTAAATATGCTGAGTACGCGTGCAAGCAAGCATGCTGTCATGATGCTGACAGATGATGAATTTGTTTGTGTAGTGAATACACACAAGTAAGAAGCAGCTGGAAACATATTGTAACGCATACTCTATACAAATCTGATGTCTGCTAATATTCTTTGGATTCTAGCTGCTGGCCAGCTGGGTGCCATTAAGTGACAACTTTGGTATAAATTTCTGTTTGTGACTAAAGGACCACGGAACTTTAGCTGAAGGGCAGATATTTGAGGAAGGGCCAGCATAGGCTATTCTAAAATAATGTTGTTCAAAGAGATAGAAACAATGCTCTGATCTTTACCTCAATTTACTCACAGCCAGGGTTTTTTGGTTTGAACAGTCTTCTGGTTCAACTCAGTCTTCTCCCTTTCTCAGTTGTCTCAGTTATATACGAAACAAGGTAAATAACTATACTTTAAAATATTCAGCATTAGGTTTTTTGTAAATAAGAAGCTACTTTCTTTTAATTTCCCTATGTGAGAGAGACTCTCCATTCCTTTGCTAACCCCAGAAGCTCTTCTTACACGTCTAGTTTCAGGTAATGAATTCCCAAGCCTGGCTAACCAGACCTGTATGCAGTATTCCCAACACCACAAGGTCTCACTCACTGTGCGACAGAGCTACTAATTCTCTCTTGTATTGGGAGCACTACGCTGAATGCATCCCAGGGTTGTACTTGTCTTTCATGGCTGCCTCACTACAGCAGCTTAGTCATTCTTGGACTGACTCATGCATTGTGGTCTTTCTCCATTTCTGTCATTTCCAACTGATGAAGGCTAAGTGCAAAGCTGAAATTAAATCTAACATGATTTAACAGCTATCAACTGGTAAGACCCTACTTCTAAGAGGAAAGAGTGCACTACTGTAACCCAAGATTTAACCCCGAGGTTTCTATTTGTCAATTGACATCACAACTGAAATCGCCCAGGAGAGCATCCTGACAGTTCACTTAGATGAATTTGCTTTCTCAAATATCCATCTATATTTGCTATTCTTCAGACCTATGGCATCCTCTCCAATATGATGCATTCATTAAAACTCCTCTATGTATCATTTAATGTACCACTGTTTGCTTGTTTTATGATTTGTTTAGTCATTTTCATCCCTCTTTCCATTTGAGCATGCTTAAAACTTGCTACATTTAGATGTGGCAATTGCACCATCACTTCTCCATATCTCTTAGCAATGCTCCTTTCACCTTCTCTTCCCTTCTCCCTCTCCCCTGCTGTTCAGCAGTATTGTCCTGAGGCAAAACAGTTACTCACCTTTAATCCATTCCTAGGTGGTCTTTAACTTAAACCCAGACTTGGCAGCTGCTGTTCTTTCCTTGCTCTATTTTTATCTCTGTAAATATGTTCAGGCAGGCAAAATAAGAACAGAAGTGCTGCAATTAGGTGGGTAGTTAAATGACACAGTGCGATGAAGAAAGTAAAAGTTTGTAACACTGCAGACCCTCATCTACTGTAACCCAGCACAGAACTGAAGCAAGAGGCAGAAACGCTGAGCCCGAGACAGGTGAGGTATTGCTCACAGCTCTGCCACAAGTGTGGTATCATTCATTCCTAGGAAGTAACAGGGTACAGGTAGTGTGCTTGTATTGTTGCAGTTAAAAACTGCTGGCTGGCAGTTCACCTTGTGTTTTTGCTTATTGCTCACATCCATTTTTTCTGCTTCTGTAAGGTGAGTTCTAAGAAGTAAAAACCGATCCACACTAACAAACCTCGAAGCAATCACAGACCATGGAGTCTTTTGGCAGTGTCTCTGGAATTAAATATTTACTGGACACATTTCTATTCTAGGGACTTAGCCAAAATGAGAGAGAAGGCATGTGAAGCCAACCTTTTCCAAAGCAAGCATAAAACCTCACACACATAATGCCATACATCCCCCACTGAGAGATCACAGAAACCTGGCTGCCTTGGAGATCATTCATCTGAAAGGAAAAACAAGAGTGGACTGGTAGGCTGGGAGGCACATCAGACAGGATCTCGGCTGTGGTGTGCCAAGGAATAGCTGATTTGACCCTGCCCCTTGCTCCTTTTTCTCTAGCAAATACTGCTTCTTGCTCTGCTGAGGCAGAACTCCAGCAAATGTTTACATTATTGCATGATTAAGGTAAGGTTTAAAAATACCCCGTTGAAGATTTTACTCGACATGTGATGAGAGCTTGTGATTGCCATCATGCTCTGAAACTAGCTGCTTACTTTTGTTATCACCTTCCTTCTCCCATAGCAACCCTTTCCAATCAAGTAATGCTAACGGATCTTGGAAATCAATCAAACTCCTATTATGTTTACATACAATAGACCACCATGACTCACTTTCATTTACAGCCCTTGAGCTCCAAACACTGGTTTAAAACAGGCCGCAGATTATTATAATCATGTTTACACAAGAAATATAATATGCCAACCTGTCAAAATATTGTCAATATTTATTCCACATAAATCAATTCCCAAAAACTGAAGCAAAAACTTAATGAAACATTAGACCTGAGGGAGGCTGGGAAAAAGGTAGAAGCAAATATTTGAATCAAACACAAATAATTCATGGATGAAGCTTGAAAAAAGCTGTGTATCAAAGATAGAGAGTTGTCCCAAATAAATTGGGTGGCTTCACAACAAGCAGTAAGGCATGTGAAATGAAAACTTGCATGGGCTATGGAAGACATCAAGACCAAAGAGAAAGGATGGCAGACTGCCCTTAGAGTCAGGGGAGAGAAGTGCAGTGCAAACTTGTGTAACGAAGAAAAAAGGCTACCTATGTAAAAAAGCAGCTCTAGCAGCAAGCAAGTAACATGCCTTGCTTTCTAAGGATAAAAAATTAAAACTAGACGGCCAAGCATCATGGCAAGATGAACTATATTTCTACAAAAGTGGAAACTGGACATGCCTTAACTACCACTCCTCAAGGAAAAATGCATGTAGAAAGGGGTTACTTTATGCCGAAGGGCAGGAAGGAAACTTTACAAACAGACTAAGCTCATTAAGCAACTCCATGTTTCATCTCTCCTTGAGGAACCATTTTTTTCTAATACAGCTGGGGAAAAATGGAGCTAATTTATGCATCATTTAGTACCTTTTCTGAGAGATTCTGCTCTGTCCTATGCAATGCAAGTTTGGATGGATTTCAGTGGGAGTTAGCAAGTGAAGCTTGCAAACAAATGTCAGGAAGGAACTCCATGTTATTTTTACCTAATCTTATTTTTCCATGTGAAGTCATCTGGGGCAGTTTTGTTCCTGCTGGAACCCTGCAGTCCATGGGAGTTTCAGGTAATCCGTATCTTGAATTAAGCACTGCACAAACAAAAGGGCTGACATATTTGAAAGTTAAAGTCTTACCTCTTTGCCCAAGTTCGAATCTGTATAATGTGCCATGATACGAAATGAACCTGAAGGGTTCATGAGCCAGTTCCTATTTCTATAGCTAACTTTTTGTGGAAATAATCTGTACTCTCAGTTTTGAACCACAACTTCTCTCTGTTCTATGATTTCCCCCTAACACCCTTAAATCAGAAAAATCTGACACTAAGATTAATGAATTCAGGGGCTCTCAAAGGTATGTTCAGAACAGGAGAACAAATAGAGCATTAACACTACTTACTAGTCATCTCTTACCTTGCTATAGGCTAGATAAGATCTTTTGTTGTTGAGTTTGCGCAGTACTTACTACATTAAGGTCCTGATCCCTAACTGCACACTTACAGTGTAACAGAAAAATTAGATATGTAAGGAACTAGTTAGTAGTTATCGCAGTCCCCACCTAACACAGACAAACACACGTTTTGTGGGGATAAGATTGTTTCACAACATCAGTTATTCTTCTGGCCCATTCCCTGCTGTTACCTTTTCAATTTATCTACAAAAATCCTCTAAAAAACATTGTCTTATCATTACCAAGTTACTTTAATTGACTTCTGATCTTGTTCCCAGTTTCTCTCTAAAATTGTTAGGATCTTCAATATTTGCACTGACATAAACATACCTTTTATTGCCAAAACAGTTTGCAGCACTGAATGTAAACCTCATGGGTTTTTTACTCTTGCTTAAAGAATACACACAGAATAGCATCCATTTTTAATTTTTCCTTGTTTAATTTGCTCCTTAGTATTCAAGTTTGTCCAGATTGGGAGCTAAAGCCTATACAGAACTGATCACCAATGAAAGGCAGTTTGATTTTGTGTTGTACCAGATATGAAAATACTTGTAATAGAAGTATACATAATCAACACAAAAATCAATGCAAGTCTGACCAGTATCCAGTAATTAATCATGGATGGTAACAGATACAGTAGAAGGTGCAAGGAACCCTTCAGAGTAAAATTAGGTGATCAACTGCATACAGAAGGAAGCATCTTCCTAACCTCCACCACGCACTGTAATTTATGGTCTGAAGCATAGAAGTTTTTCTCTAGAAAGAAAAAAGGGGGAACCTACTCATGGATGTGTTCCAAACCTTGGGTAGGCATTATTTTGTTCAATTCTTGTCACCTGTCTACAAAGGGATGCAGCAGAATTGGATCAGTGAGAAAAAATGCCTCCTAATAACAATGGGAAGCATCCCTTGCTGTCCTCTTCTTTGTAATTCTGATGTATGTTCTGTTAGATCACCACGAGACACTGAGCAGACATGTTCATTTAGCTTCCCACAGTGGAAGTTTTGGGAATAAATATTTTTATCCCCCAAAATATTTTTCCGCCCACAAATGATGTTGTTAATTTAAAATCCTGCAACACACACAAATCAGTCTTGTTACTCTTTGTTTTGTGCCTAGCTTGTGACAAAAATGCATTTCATGTGCCATCATGTCCATTCACCTCATTTTGCCCTAGCCTTCCTTATTCTTCATTAACCTCTACAATTCCCTGTCATATTCAACTACTATCTCTCCTTCATCACATTTTCCCAATTATATGCATAGTATCCATGGATCACAACATGAAATACTGTACCAAAGTCCCAGCTATTCACTTACTTTGTACAAAAGAAAGTATTCCTAAACCTTTGTTTCCTGTCTCTTGGCAGGATGGTCAAAGTAATCCCACCATCAGCACAGCAACTCAGAGAAGAGGATAATGATAGTGAGTAATTTTACAAGCATATTCTGACCTAGGGGACTCCCTATATGTTATACAGTTATTGGCTTCAGAGAAATAGAGAACAGTGACGTTTGCAATCCAATATTTAAGGAAACGTCATGCTCTCTGGCATCAGGGCCAGCTGGGTGATGAAAACTTCACTCAGCTTCCCAGTAGTTGGAGATACCTAAAGCATAAAGGAAACATAGGCCTTGGACCTCCTCTTTTCCCTGACAAAGCCTATCCTATGGGAGGAGTTCCTGATGAGTGGGGTGCTAAGATGGATACATATTTGATGAGGGGATAAACTGGGTTAGACTCTACATGAGTGGCTAAAATACACAGCAGTATTTCTTCACTGAAAAATAAATTATGCTGAACTTTCCACAACAATTCTGTCAGATACTGGCCTCAGGTGTTAAGCTGACCTGGGAACAAAAACCTAGGACAGGTTACAGAGCAGTCTTCCCTTTCTCTCCCCCACCAGGGAACCCACATTTTCCTATATCCTGTTTCACAACAACATGAGAAGCTTAGACTACTCCTCTCATCCTCTTTATTCCCAAGTGTTGGCTTTGGGTGGGCCAGCACTATTTGTGCCCAGCCATCTCCTGGTCACTTCTCTGGCACATACCACTTCACTAAACAGCAGCAGGGATGAAAGTGAACATCTCATTAAAATTCTCCTTGCAATACAGATGACAGCTGCTATTCCTCCCGAGGGCGAGACAAGTTTTTTAGCCATGTTATTTCTCTCATCTCTTTTAAACTCACACACGACAGTAGATTTTTTTCCTCAATAAATCTTCACTTATATTCTGAAGCTTTTCATTTCAGAGCTGGGTTCAACAAGAAGAACGGTGGGTGCTTGTCTGCTTTTGCTTTGCTGCTGAAGTGGTAACGTATTTCAAATTACACTGGATTGCCAGGTTCTAAAAGCCTTTTCCTTACAAAATGACAGTACAATACATTACTTCGGCTTCTGAGCCTGGTTCTTAAATACAGTGTGTTCTGCACACATCCCAGAGCTTTACATCTCCTAAGAAACCATGACAGCCTTCAGTTCTGCAGCTGTTCTTTCTGAGGTTCAGATCCTGGTAAGTGTTTTGGTCTCAGATGAAAGATGATCTGAACACCCTTTTCTTTGACTGTTTTACTAGTACATGGTATAGATCATAATTTCAACATAACTCTGAAACTAAGCAATTCTATAAAGCTTGAACACATGCCCAATTCTGTTCAAATTCTGGTTTTAATCTATAATTAATAATTAATCTATTATATCTATATAATCTGTCCTATTGCAATACACTCCATGTTGCCTGAGGTCCAAGATGGACTGTGAAGGAGAGAAGAGAAAACGTTTTTCGGTTGCTTTCAGTTTAGGTCATGAGATCTACGCGCTTATCAATGTGAACTTCAATTTGCAGACTTTTTCATTAGGAAAAGAATATTAAATCAGAGGTGCCAAAGTAGTTTTATGCAGAGGGATTTCTTATAGAAAAAGGAATAAATAAAATTGCAAAGGAATACCTCAATGGGAAATTTGAAGTCTGCTCTATTTTTTAAAATTATCCATTTATAGCTATTGGCATTTTCCTTCTCTTGCATTTTTTAGAATTAAGAGGGACATTTGCATTATGGCAAATTTTCAGTGAGATCTAATACAGAAGCACTGTTTGCAAATATTATTAAGATAATAACAAGAATTTTATTAGTCTGAACTTTCTAATTTGTTTCTCTGTTTTATTCTTGATCTATTTTTCTATGCAATTTTTCTACCGGAAACTGAAGCATTGTGAGTATGACACCTTTCAGAGTGAATATGCTTAGGAAGTCACAAAAGATGATTAACTGAGTAGTAAGCAGCTGTGAAAGAACAGAGTGCTAGTCATGCAAATACCCTTTGCAGAAATGGACTTCTTAGCACATGGACCTGAATGTTGGTTTACCTGAAGACAGCATGTGTCACATAGGTTCAAGATTGCATTATATTAGCAATGCTGCCAAACTCTCCCAAGAGCTCCTTTTTCACAGCTTTCAAGCAGTCATTTATCTCCTTTAGATCTGTCATGAAATAAAAATTTATGGGAGTTTGATTCTAGTTACGGCAGTACATAGAAACCTAAAGTTGTACATTTTTCTTTTAAGACATCTGTGAGGCAGTGGACAAGTTCACTTGACAACATGATGGTGCAGAGATACCTGAATTATTGCTGGCTCAAGACAGTATGTCTGGCATGGCATAGTTCAAAGCCATCTAAGTCTTAATAACTCTAGTTTAAGATGCAGTGAGTTTATTAGGTTGCACTAATGCTAATTCTAAGGAGTTCATTAGTCAGTGACATTCAACCTGACTGCAGCCAGCCTGCTCAAGTGTTTTTGCACTGAATTCATTAACACTTTAGGTTGCAAGGTCAACAGAGACAAAGTATGACTGGGTGTGTTTGCAGATGCTGCTATTAAGAGTTCCACCTATGTAGCTAGACTACCTGCTGGGATCCTCACCTTCATCTCCACGTCAGGCTTAACAGTTGTAATTTTGGCTCTCTGACGGCCGAAGAACTACTACAGATCATCCAACTGCCCTTACTACTAATGGAGCAAAATGGTCACATTTACCACACTGCACAAAAAACCTCATCTCTTCCATGTTGGACTTCTCCTGTCCTATCTGCACAAGCTTGTCTTATCCACCCTCAACCCATCCACTCCCTCACCTCATTATTTGTTGTACTTTTCAAACAAATGTTTTTCTGCTTTCCCCTTGTTCTGCTCCTTGCTGCATCCCACATATGGTCAGACGCTTCCCAGAATGAACTGCAAAGCCACGTCACAGGCCTCCTTCAAACCCTCCCCTTCGGACTCTCCATTTTCAGATTTGGTTTGGTTTGCTTCCCTGCAAAGGTTAATGCCATGGGAACACTCAGCATGCTACGTGTCCAAAAGAGCAAGATTGAAGTGTGTCTGCCCATCATACAGACTAGCCTGACTGTTCCTTCACACTCCCCATCCCACCCATACCCACTGATGCCTCTTGCCTTGGGTTTCAGCTAGAAAATCTTTAGGGATGCAGAATTTCCTATCCTCTATTCATTTCTATGTATTTCTTATTAGGAACCATAGCACCTTGTGCTAAGAGCCAAAAATTGGTTAAGTGGGGAAACAAAGCATCTCCTCAAGGTTACAAGGCTCCTCAGCACCTGAGTAAGGATTAAAAAATCATCTACCAATGCCCAGTTCAATTCTTCTACCAGAGCAGCACTTTTCAGTTCTTCCACACTGACACCCTTCGGGCAGGAATAATGAGAGGCAGATGGGGAAATAAAGCTATGTGGGACTCTCCCTTCAACTTCCATAGTCAAGGAACCAAGAGAGAAGATGACTATTATATCCCTTAAATTCTAGTCCATACTGACTCCCTGACATCCATCAACACTTTAAAAAATGTGAAGACACATACACAGTTTACTAGGAGAGCGTGCAACAGCTATTCATTAAACTTTTATATTTTTCAGCTTTTTATGGCCACGGCCTGGAATTCTTTGTTGGCATCACACACAGAAAACATATCAGCTTTAGTTCTGTTCTCTGCACAAACAGTGTGATTTTCTTCTATATCACCTAGAATTAACTAATCTTATCACAAAAATGGTGACACTCCAGAGTTATTGTCAGCATCTTATGCTATAAAACCATAAAAAGATCAGGACTATAACTGACACCCATATTTCTTGGGCATGTTATAAAAATAACTTACCTAAGACATTTCAGTTACTCTGAACACATGGTTGATGGTATGTAATTAACTATTCCTTGCTGAAGTTTGGATCCTTTGAATGTCAGCTGAACTCAACCACATAAATCTCAAGACTAGATAAAGGAATAAAGCATTTGCCTATATGACAGTTCCTCCAGCTAACAACACCTCAGTGTTCAACAGAAGCAAACTATAAGGTCTTCTACATCTCCTGCTTAGACAGTGGCATATGACAGAGCATCCAACAGTTTGCAGCTTCCTGTAAAAAGATAATGATTGCTTAAATTAAGCTGTGGACTAGAACGTGCTACATGTCAGAAGACGGCCACAAATAGAGAGATGCAAGGTGTCGGAAGGATGGAAATGACGTTTCCTCGCGTCTTCAGTGGCAGCACTGATAGGCAGTTTTACAGCTGATCTCTCTTCAGACTAAAAAGTCTTAAGCTTAAGTTTTTATCATTCTCCCCAAGTCAACTCAGGCTGTGGTGCCTTCTGGGTTTATATATTCCAGTTTAACACATCTCAAGAACATAAGAAATACTGAGATACCATAATACTAAATGACATCGCAAAAATGTTCTGATGCTTAACAAAATGAAGGTCCAGATTTTTAGGCCAAGCATTAAAAATGTGCTGAAAACAATTCAGAGATCATTGCTGAACGAATCACTTCACCTCATTAAGAATAAACAAAAGCACAACACTACAAGACCCTGTGAGACATTTATAATTATTAATAAATTCAGCCCTAATAAAACATAGCATAAATAGTAAACAACATAGTTGCTACAATTTTTACTAGCCCTCCTCTATTCCAGCTCTTTATTGATTCACTGTTCCCACTCTACTCCCAACCTCATTTGATTTACTTTGAATGAGACCAGCTAAGCCTTGTATTTAACTTAAAGACTTTTTCCTGAAGACAGCAAGATAAATCAACCATTTGAAAAGTTATGAGCAGTTTCTTTGGTTTATCATAGTGGCCACAAGCAACTACCATTTAAATAAGAGAAGGTCAGTATTTACCAATGTTCCGTATAAGAACTACAGCAAAATTGTAATGCTAGAAACAGCATCTAAATTAGGAAAACATTCATTCCCCCTTTATATACCCAAATCCAGTATCTCCACCTCCTTTTTTAAGCACAACAACATGACATAGTCGACGTATGTTTTATCACCTAAAAGGAGATGAAATGAAGTCAAATATTAATAAAACAACAGAAACTCTAGTACTGGTATATAAACAGGAATATGGTCTGCATGACACATACAGCAATGCTTTTATTCCACCCAGCATTTGTTGTCCACTGCTCCAACAGAACAACAAGGATGATTACAGGGATAGAAAACACATCCTGTAAGAAGTACTACAGTTCCTTGATTTAGGAAAGAGAAGCAGGAGTGACACAATAATATATTCTTCAATATATGAAAGGCTACTACAAAAACATAAGGAAAATCATCCGTTCTTCATGTCACTGTTAGCCAGGACAAGAAGTTAACTTCAAAAAAAGCACAT
Source organism: Haliaeetus leucocephalus (assembly GCF_000737465.1). Taxonomy (NCBI): domain Eukaryota; kingdom Metazoa; phylum Chordata; class Aves; order Accipitriformes; family Accipitridae; genus Haliaeetus; species Haliaeetus leucocephalus. Next base: position 23,032,720 of record NW_010972437.1, read on the forward strand.
TATCATGATCATTAGCTTTCTTTTCTTTTTTTTAAGGAACAAACACAACTTTCTAAAGGTGAAGATAATTAGGCAGTGAAATAGATTGCCTAGGGAAGCTGGGAAATCTCAAACTCCAGAGATCTTACATAATAATTTAGACAGGTCAAAAATGACACGAGCAGATACTTAATCCTTCCATCTTGTTTTTTTAATTGTTGTCTTATGAGCATGACTTTTTAAATGGCAGAGTTTCTTAATAAATATGGTGCGTCAATTAACATGTCTCAGGATTATACATTTCAGTTGGCTTGTGCTAGGAGAATGAAACAGACTGAATAAATGCTCAAATTATTTTATTTATTAGAAACACTAATTTCCTAATTAAGAGGAAAATGCACTCTTGCTTGTATAACTATGGGATTCAACAGCATTCCTAAAGAGGCCAAAACTCTCACCAATTTCAATGAGATAGCAGTAATTATGAACATCATCATCTATATAAGGCTTTTATAAACAAAATCAAAAGAAAAACCAAGTAGAACAATCTCTTGCTTAAGAAGAGAAAAAGCACCCTCGTGCTTTGCCAACAGACATTGGCATGGATGATGAGTTCCTGCTCTATGAGAGAAAGCAACGTACTAGCTCCTTCCTACGATGTGCTTATTTTCTTAATTACATTATTCAAAAGGAATTTCATTCCATCTGCTTTATTGGTGATAATTTGCTTGTATTATGGCGTTACTACAAAAGTCAATTACAGAAACATAACGGATGTGAAACAATAAGACACACATGCAAAATAAGAATGACTCTATCAGTTTAAATGTTCAGGATGTTTTTCATGTGCCAGTTTCACATTATAGTGAAAAACATGCTCATCTTCCTAACCACATCATTTAAAACACTGGGGTTTTTCACTGCTAAAATGTAATCTCTTCAGACACCAAAACCTTGATAGGCCAGAAATCATTTATCTGCTTAAACCAATCTCAGTCCTGCAATTTGGGTTCGGACCAGACTCTGCTTCACCGAGATCTTTGTATTTAATCACACAACATCTAGCATGAGAATTTTATAGCAGCAGGGTTTAAGGACAGAGCTACGGATAAGGAAACCCATCTACCTTCCAAATGATAAGTGCTCCCTCTCCATAAAGTTATGGCAAAGACTTCTATAAATCAGTGGTTCACTCTCATCTAGAAGACTGTGCGCCAAAGTATTCCCTCCATTAAAAGACACTGAAGAACTGAAAAGGATTCAGAAACAGATGACAATGATCAAGGGCATGGGAGGAGAAGGGTTTCTCACAAAATGACATGGAAAGACTGGAACTGCTTACCTGAAATAAGAAGGTGATTGACAGAAGTATGTACTGTCACAAACAACTAGCAGAATGGGTATCAGAATCCCCTATTCTCTCTCATAAATCAAGTTCAATGGGTTATTCAAAAGTTAACCAGGTCTTTAGTAAAGCTTACATAATTGCAAAATGTTAATGATGCTACTGAAGCCAAAGTCTGATGAAGGTTCAAGGAAAAATTGGACCAATCTCTGGACAGTTGTCCAGAGAGCTGTCTAGAAACAGAGTTCAGTAAGGCCAAGTGGTGGAGGAGTTACATGTCTAACACTTCAGAGTTTATGTTAACCTCCAAGCTATTGGCTTTAAGAGGAGCAACTTCCTTGGGCAGATTAACTGCTTTCTTCTGGGTTCTGTAAATTGACCTCTGAAGTACCTGGGACTGCTTACTGTCAAATAGTCTGCCGATGTAATACCATATGCTGCTTCCTACGCTTTGTTTCCAGAAACAGTGCCATGGAGATGCCCTGAAAATGCCCACTTGTATTTTTGCTCAAAGCAGAAAGTCTTTCTGCTAAGTTTCCTCAAAAAGGAAGCTGAATCATTACCATTTGAGCAAACCTGTGGTTTAAAATCAATGCAACATTACAATAATCAGATGTTACTCATATCATCTAACCATTAAACAGAAAGCTAAGAAGCTGAAGTTGTAATAACATCTCCATTGTAAGCAGAGTTCACGTGTCAAATGACTTAGTCCATTCTACTCCGTGACTGCATACTAAGTGGTGTTAAAACTTGTTTGGCCACCAACCTCAAAATTATTAAACCCTCACTGCTTATTTCAATGTGGGATACTCAGCTGCACTCAAAACACACTCTTTCCATGAATTTCAAATTGACTTGTGCTGTGTAATGCAAGTAAACTGCAGAAAGATTTTATGTTTTCTACTGGTAAGGAGAAAAAGCCTTTTCCCTCCCTTGCTACCGTACAGCAGATTCCTACACTTCGAGATGGAAAGGGTCTTTGAAAGGCAAGCCTGCTGCCTCCGTGTAACAAGCAAATGTTACCTTGCTGGAAATTAGCAGTGAGCCCTTGATATGTAAGGCTGTGTATGAGTGAGTATTATTTTAACTACACTCGTTGATGTAAAAAGAGGTTTTCCGCCCTGTGGAATGAACAGATACAATGACAGACTGCCTTCTGGGTTGAGTCCTTAAAACCTCCCTGCAATAGCTTTTCTGGGTGTCCTTCAAAAGAAATTTTAATTCTGCCTCAAATTCATCTGTTTATCAAAAAGGGATGCTTCTTCCTTACTTCAAAGAGAAAGGGAAGAGTAGTGTTAATTTGTAGTACTTCTAACACACGAATCGTTTGCCCTCTCGGGTGCAATACTGCCACTGAAAAAGCAATGCAAGATATTATCACTGCAGTAATAAAACCAAGAAAACATTTCACAACAGCAGAGTGCCTTTATCCCAAAGGCTTTGCAGAGATACCAGTACAGGAATTGCTGCTCTCTGAAATGCAGTACACATACACTCAACCTGGTGCCATTAGATGAACCTGTTGGAAAAGGCTAAAGCAGCTCAACCACACACAGGACAGCAGAGAGAAGGAATTTAAGACCATCATCTCTGAGGGAAATTCCAGTGGAAATTTAGGTAGGTTGAATGCAACCTGGTACTTAACCAGGTCTAACATCTCCCATTATACAATTTTATGAATAAATATACCTTGCCTATTCCACATACACCAGAACTCCCATTTTTCAGTCTGTTATGGAATATATTGGTCTCATATTTAAATGGACTCGAAGAGAAGGAAACCCTGTCCACTTTGAAGGTTGGAAAAAAGTTACTTGGGACAAAAAAACCACCCCACAAATTCCTGTAGATGGTAACTGGCCTTTCAAAAGTCATTAACTACTGGTGTGACTGACAAGCTTTCAAACAGAAAAATGCCAGATGGAAAACTATCCAAGCATCAATATTTGAAAGGATGTAAAATACTGCCTTCAGCTGTAAAATACATCCCTCTAAAGCTTTTGTGTATGAATCATGGCTTTTTGGTTCGGTTTACTCATATTGTAATGATGAGCTGGAAGACAGAGGGAGGAGATGGAAAAGCACAAGGGGCTCCTGTCTTACCAACAGGTCCCTAAAAGAGCTCTCAGTTCATTAGAAAAGCCCTGGAGAGTCCCCTTCCCTCCAGCTAATTATCCTGGAGAGCTCGTTTCTCTGCAGCCTGTCTGTCCAAGACCAAGTGAACAGGATTTACTTTGCGACCCTTTAATCTGTGCAGTCTAAATTGAACCAACAGGGGCTGGCTGAATCATTAAACTAATGAATCATTAGAGTTTGGTTTTTGTGAGAAGCAAGTGTCTTAGTAGAAAAATAACAGTAAGAAAGGTAAGAGCCCTGAAGTACAGTGGTCTCATGCTGGCTGCACAATATCCATCATCACAGGACTTAAAAATCCAATGCAGATCTTCATATAATGTTTCATACCACTCTCAGTAAGGCCCTGCATAGGTCCCATCTCTCAAAGTCATGTAGGTCAAACTGCATTTATTACTAATTCAGGCTGAGCAGTGCAAGAGTATTAACTCCAGCATGAAATACCACAAGCAGCAGATGTCCAGCAACAACTGTTTTCCTACAAATAAACAAACTGGTGTGTTGAATTCTTGAGCATCATCTAAAGGAGACCAAACTTCACCCAGAGACCCAGCAGAGAACTAAAACAAAGCAAAGCATACTGCTGTGAGATGCTGAACTTCCTTATAGGGGCAAAAAATGTCCAAGAAAGTCAAATGAAGTCAAATTTATGTCCTAGAAAGGAGGAGGAGGAGGAAAATATCAATAGATTGAAATTTCTTATTTTATTGAATTTTGTGTAAATAAAGATAAGCTTACGTATGTCATTGTTCACAAAAAAGTTCTCAGAGTTGGTTAAGTAAAAACTCTTGAAATACTGCTTTGAGTAGACGCTTTCTACATATGCTCATTTCAAGCACTATTTTCTAAAATCAGAGGTATCAGCTTTATAAAAGGTGGGGGTTAAAAGACTGAAGAATTAAATTATTTCCTTTATTTAGAGCAATGTGCTAAACCCCCATTTTTCCCCAGCTGCCATACATAGCTTTTCCATAAAAGGAAACTACTTTGGCTAACTTGAGCTCAGAAGTAAAAAAAATCTTTTCGACCTTGACCTGAGAAGTACCTGCAGTGAAACTCTGAAAGAGTGGAAGATGCTACGCAATTTTCAGAATGAGGCCTAATGTTCTCCTGATGACGGGACATCAGCATGGCGGGCTGGGCTGCAAAGAAGAGGAGTTTTCAACCAACAGCACTTGGGTGAAAGTGCTGCTCTTACAAAACCATTTTGGGATTAATGCCACCCACGCAGAGCCTTATTGCATCCAAAAGACTCCAACGCACAGAGCGATGGGATTTGCTGCAGCTTCAGCACCCCTAACGAAGTCAGGACCGATTAACCCTCCTCATGTTCTGTACCTGTGTGCCAGAGGAAATCAGGTTGCTATACCCAGCTTAACCAGTTTGAAACAAGGCAAGCAGAAATCCCTATTAGTGCTGAGCTACCAGACAAGCCAACGAAGTGCTCCTTGTTTCACACTTGGAGGTGCAGGGGATGAAGGACAAGGTTCCTCTTGTATTCTTCCAATTTTGCTATACACTTAGCTTGGACACTTCACTGTGTCCGAGTTTATCATGCTATGCAATAAAATAATCCTCACCTCCTGTGGAGGCTGGCACGTGCTTCGAGATGGTGAGAAACACGGCACATATTAAGCACTATTGGCAAAGCTCTCTACAATCACTCCCTGCTGATACGGTGTTCGGTACACTCATTGCTTGATACTGAGATGCACTACTATGATAGTTACCATGAGAAATCTAATGCCACTGGTTAACTATCTTCATGCTTCTGCCCTCACTAAAGCAAATATTTCCTTAAATATAACTCCTATGTATATTTTCCACAGCTGTCTTGTGAGCAAAGAAAACGTTTTTCCACTCAGGAGCGCTTTGCTTTGGCAAGGAAATGATGCAGAGCACTATTCCTGCTACAAAGCCATCGCACGCTACCATCTTTTCCCCCTTTCCTTCAAAAAGTGAGGTGCTGCTCAAAGCTTCAGCTTAACAAGCCAGCTCCTCACTGTGCACCGTGCATCACTGCCACACACCAGCCACAAACACTTTATAGATTTGCCTGCAAATGCTTTCTATGTCCAGGACCAGCTCTCTCCGAAATTGCACCACAATATTTTAACTTACATTTAGAGGTCAGACGTGAAAGGAACATGTTCTACATCAGTGGTATCTTATTTAATACATGGGACTGCTGTTGAGTTAGACTTCCCTCAACAACACTCATGACATCCGTTTGATTTCCTGAAGCTCCCCTCTTTGAGGATTATGCTAAAGGCAAACTAGTTTGAAAACAGCATGTATTGTATGTGGAATATGGCTAGGGAGAGAAGGAAAGAAACTAAGGGAGAATATCCTCAAGCTAAATGCTAAAGAAAAAATAATCCTATGCTTTTTATTTATTTACAGTGAAGGCACTCAATTCAGAAAACATAGATGTCATCCACATTCACAGGCTTAAAAATATATATAAATAAACAGTGCACCTGGCAGCTAAAGTTCTTGGTTTTCTAATTCCTGTGGGACAATAAATCTAAATAAATTGAATTAGGTACTTTAAAAATACAGACCACTTTGTTCCTTTAAAATCAGCGCAGGGGACAGAAATACAACCTTTGATTTCAATTTAATCCTGGTTCAAATAGAAGAGAGATTTTCTATCAAAAAGTACAATATGAGATGTGAAAGCTTCCTGCTGGAAAGCACTGCTAAAGGAAGAGATAGATCCTCTTAATTAAGGTTGTCTTGTATTTGTCTCCCTAAAACAGACATGATCAATAGGCACAGAATAAAATTGATTGCTGCAGCTCATTTCATTAGGTGAAGCAAATGTCTCCATAGAGATTAAGCATGTCTTTAATATCTGAAGGTGGTAACATCTGTCTGGTTGAAACCGTTAGCTCTCCGAGGCAAGGTTAAAAAAAAAAACCCCAACCAATCAGATTAGTAGTAGCTGCATAATTCTTACTGCTGTCTCCCCCGCTGCAAATCACCGAACCCCATATTACAGAAATTATCCTTAGGGCTCTTATCTAATTGACCCTCTGTACTAGCACTAAATGTCACATCCTTCCCTAGCAACAGCTGCTAGACTGAGCAAGGTCTTGTCTGTCATGCATATTTCTGCATAGCAGTCATCCGGGAGCTCCAGCAAGAAAGCAGCTGGGAGGACAGGGGAAATGGTGCTTCTGCATGGCCGAGACAGGAAGGCGAGGAGGGAAGCTGCAAGCTCGAGGGGTGCTGCAGGGAGTGTCTGCAGAGCAGCATTTGGCAGCAGAGGAACCCTGCCAGAGGAAGACAAACAGCAAGGAGAGTTACCAAGTAAAAGGCTGAGCACAGATTTACTGCAATTACCGCTACGTGTGTGCCATCTCTGCTTTTCCTCATGCCCAAGTTGTTTCCACATTGCCAAGACCCCATTTTAAAAGCCATGCAGCCAAATGGTGAGTAACAAACCACTGCAAGGGGATGAGGCAGGCAGGGATGGATGGATGGATGGAGACGACACAACCCATTTCACCGCATGTGGGGAATCTGACTTGACAAGCTTTGCTGTCGGTTCTTGTTTCCAAAAGGGTTCTTGGTTACTATTCTGTTTTTACCAACCACCTCACCTGTGCAAGAAGGAATGTAGATGGCAGAAGACAAGATGCATATGCAATATGGGAAGTGTTTTGCAGCAATGTAGATGACTAACAGGATCTGAAGCCCTGAGAAACCAATCCCAACATTGTTTCATGTTTTCATTTGGGAAAGGATAAATAAAAATGCTTCTTGGAAGCCAAACAATAGGAAGGGATTAGAATGAAAAGCAGCTGAGCCAGCACTACCCCTTCATCCTGCATCTTTGCTGAGGTGAGAAATATTATAGGACTCAAGCTACCCGGAATGGCATAATGCAATTTTCTGCCAGCAAGTGCCCCGAGCTGAGGGATTACTCTGAACCCAGGCCCAGATGCTGCTAGAACTTCCACACAAGCAAAGAAACATAAAACATTCCCCCACCCATGTTTAAGGAATTGTTTTCATTGTAACTATACTCACACCATCTGTCTGAGTTGCCTAAACAGTACCATGTGTGCAGTTTGTGCTACCCTCTCTGTACAGATATTTACATACTCTTGCACAATACACTTGCTGAAAGATGGGTGAAAAGAAAGCATAATCCTGCTGAGGCAGCTGCAGGAAAAAATTAGAGAGAGACATTCGGACTTGGCATGACTTGGGATGTCCAGCAAATCATTAAAACATGCTCATCAGCAACTCACAAACACATCCATGGATGCTGGGAAGGTAGGGGCCTGGGAAACAACATTCCCACTTCCCCTGCTCCTCCTAACATTTACATTCCTGTTGTTGTCGACTAAAAGTTTAAGTAAGTCCTGCAAGAGTTCACTAGAAGGTGGTGGGCTCTTCATTACATACAGACTTTGACTTGAGAAAATGTCAGTCAACTTCTGATACTAGCATTGAAGGAAACTTCACTGTAAATAACTAATCTTTTATACAGTGCCTTTCCAAAGTTAAGGCTTGTGAGCACTTCACTCTTTTAATGACGCTTCCCCTTCCACCTCATTTTGGGGGAATATCAGGGAAGAGAGTTCCTTGCAGCGATGCAGCAGGCCACCAGCAAAACCAGAAACAAAATGCAGATAGCCTGCATCACAGTCTAGTCCTCTGCTCATCAGGACACAAAATAAGCAACACTTTACAGTTTCAACAGAATTTCATCTTTGGGTTTCAGGTTTACTTCAAATGAAAAGCTTCAGCACCGAACTGCAGGGAGGCATCCCCCACTCACCCAGCCTACTCTATCTGGTAACATACAACTCTCTTGAATACTTGACAAATGTTTAGTCAAAGGTCCTGGAATATGATACAACCTACAAAACAGGACACTTTTACAGAAGATTCGATGAGATTTAAAAAAAAAAAAAAAAAAAGAAAAACTTAACTAAAGACATATGATGTAGATGAATTGTATACTTTGAGGAGGAAAGTCTCAAGTCAGTAGCCAAGATTGTGCTGTCAATTTTTCAGAGGTAAAGAGAACGTGAGTAAATTATTGTTGTTCTAAAAAAGAATATGTTTGCTTTTCTATGAAACTTTGGAAAAGCAGAGAACTAGATAATTAGGCTGGTGGCACACTGGATTGAGAATAAGCCAAATCCTTGTGCACAGTAGTCACCAGGCTCTCACAACAAAAAAGGTGGAAACCTTATAAAAATAATCAGGAAATTTTACAAAATCAACACTCTTCTCATTCCTGGTTGTTTTTAAGCCAGTTTTCTCTCTTTGCTTTCAACCCAGAAAAAAAAAATTAATCCCATGAACAATTCTGAAAAAACTCCAAACTTTTAGCTGCGCATTTAAGTGGGCAGTTCTGGGACAGGTCTCTCCGCCTGCATACGCAGTCTGCCCAAGTTCCTGCACTGTTTCAACACCCCATGTTCTATTTTTCCTGTGCTCAAGTCTATCGAGCAATATAAACTTAAACGAAACAACCCACCTTTCAGCAAACAGTAAACCCTCTCCATAAGATATGTAGAAGATAACGAAGAAGCTGGCTTGTCTGATCATTTTCTGAGCGTGCTGTCAGATGTCTAAACATTTAAGTTCCCTCTGAAAAGGTTCTTCAACAGGTCAAAAGCACAGTGAAGGGTCCTGAAATAAGACCAAGGTGCAGGCAGACCAGCAATGAAAAAAACACAATTTGTACTTAGGCAAAACCCACACAACTGGCATGGAAAGACTAAGAGTGTAACTGTAAGCACCATCCACCCATTCCTGGGGCTAAGGTTTTTGTCTCCACACTCTCAGACCTAAGAGAAATTAATGACAAACATTTTGCTGGGTTGTGACTAAACATTTCCAATGAAAGGAGATATTGGCCAGTCTTGTCTAAACAAACCAGATGAGGCTTGTTTAGGAAAGGTGTTAGCTAATGTTTTAAACACCACTTAGCACCTACTTTAGGTAAAGGATTTAGCTAAAGCAGTTGGTAAACACTGGCAGCTTTTCTCGTCTGGACAGTGGCAGAAGAAGCTGCTTTGTCCAGATTTTTACTCTGGTGGTTTACACTAACAGCTATTTTGCTTTAAACAATTCCTCAAATGGAATAGGCTATGATGTGCATGAGGAATTTTTTCCTCAGGTGTCGCAGGGCTATACTACAGAGTCAGTGGGTACATCCATGCCGTCACCCTCGCCACCATCTACCCAGATGCAATGGTATAGGCTGCTACAGAGGTGGGATGAAGTAAATCCATCCTCTAAGACAAAGCAAGGCTTGTAAATTGAGGTAATATGTTTTATTAAACTGACATTGCAGGAAAAGCAGCTTTCAGACATGCAAACTGTTGTTCTTAACTTCTTCTGTCTCTGCCCTTGGAGCACCCCACCTCCAGCAAAATTTCTTTCTCTAATGAGGAGACGAATTGCCCTACTGGTACCTGTTCCTTACTGTTGTCTAGATGACCACCTAGAAGCACTGCCAAGACTGCACCAAGACTTTAGGTATCTACAGTTTTCAGTATCTACATTTAAATAAAATGAATCTCAAACTCTTGACATTTTATTCAAAGGAGACTTGCTTACAATGGGACCAACCTTGGTTTCAAAACTGCAGGAAATTACAATAAAGGTGATTGTAATTCTGATTTACATGGAAGAACCCTCTGAGGGTTCAGAAGGGGAAGGTGACTGATACTGATGTTATCTTCTGAGTGTAGGGGGAAACAAAAAAAGCAACAGAATAAGGATGATGGACTTCAGTAAATGGCTTCAGTAAATTCAGGGAACCAGCTGGCTGGGTCCCTGGAACAGAAACTTCAGCAGGGAAACACTGAAAAGCTGCCAGAGGGAAAGGCTGGAAGCAGGACAGTAGACAAGAAGGCATTAGCTGTTTAAAAATCAGAAGTTTTGAGAATCCAACACAGAAAAAACTTCTTATGGCTAAGAATAAATGCAAAATAACAGCAAAGCTCTCCTGTGACAAAACTGGAACCTATGTCACAACAAGAGCATCACAACTACCAACGGATATGAAAGATGAAAAGAGAATATTCTATAAATGTATCAGAAGGAAGGTACAGCCCTATTGCTTAATAAGCAAGGAGAGAAAATAATTCATGACAGAGAGACTAAAGTAATCCATGCTTTCATTGCTCCATGTCTTCACAGAAAAAGGTTAGCTATGACCAGAAACTTCACACCATTCTAAAAATGAGTCAAAAACACAGACTAGAATAAGGAAAGAAGCAGCTAAAAAATGTAAGACAGGTTAGATGTAGTCAAGCCCACAGTTCTTGTAAAACCCAGTGCTGAATTAAATCACAAAAACACAAACCTTTGAACCACTGCCAATCATCTTCAAGAACCTTCTGTGAACATTAAAGACTCATCAAAGTGGGAAAATAAAATGTTGCAATTCTCTCTAGAAAATGAAGGCACTGAGGAATATTTACTAGACGTAGAGGGTGACAGATCTGGATTAGTTCAGTTTAGGAAAAAGGAAAATGAGAGGAATGTAGTAACTCTTGATATATGTTAGAGATATTTAAAGAAGACAGTAATTAATTGTTCATCACGTTTACAGAGTAAAAGACAAGTAGTTGGCTCCATTTGCAGAAGAGGAGGTTTATTTAGGTCAGACCCTAGGGAATTCTTCCCTAGGTATGGATAGTTAAGGACGGGAACACGTCCCAGGAATACTTGTGGAAATGCCCTCGCTAAAGATGCTCACAAATAAGAAAAAAGCTATCAGGAAGTCCTTGGGATATTCAGCTGTGCCACAGAGAAAGGGGAGGAGTCATGAAAAATAAAGCTACATAGTTCCTTGAAGTCCCTTCCAGGGGTACATTGCCTTTCTGTGATTCCCTAGGGCTTCAGGAACAAACCCGAGGTGACACTGGGAGGGAGGGGTGAAAAAAAGAACAAACCAGCAAGATGCAAAGCCAACCTCCAGGTTACTGCTAGTCTTTCAACTTCTGGTTCTTCCAGAAAAGCTGAAATGACTTTGCAAAAGGTTTCAGAAGAATATGCTTTTTTTGGACAGTGATTCAATCCTGAATCTGTGCTGTAGGTGCTCTGAATTGCCCCCAGAAAAGCCTCCCACTTGGCTCATTAGGCTAAGAAAACAGCCTTCACAGCTAAATCAATCCTCCTGAATATTGCTCTTGATAACAACGACACATCTTAGAACAATGGTAATTGCTGCACTTGAAAAACAAGCAAAATTCTGCTTGCAATGCAGGATATTATATGCGACCCATATTAGACATGGACTGCATACATGAAACCAAAGTTTTTTTTCTGTAAGCTGTCAGCAGCTTACAGACCCTTGCATTTAATCATCTACTGGAGCTGGGGAAAGGTTTCCTCTGCCTGAGCATCACTGAAGTAACATGCACTGGTGTGAAGAACAAAATTTGCACAATGATTGCTACCTGTGCCATAGCTGGGGTGCCTTTTAAAACAACTGAACAGAAACTCATTTTGTCACCAATAGGAATGACTTGCAAAATATGCTCTGAGGTAGCCTTTGATGATTCACTGTGTGCCTTGTCTATCAAGGATTCTCATAGTCTGTCCTCCACATGCAGAACAGCTCTTGTAGTCAATAACCATGGAAGCAACAACTGACTTATAACACTCGCACACTATGAGCAGAGACGGGCAAAATCAGCCATGCTGTCTGTAAGGCGCAGTGCTAAAACATGGTGATTTACTACAGAACAACTCGATTGATAGAGATTTTTTAAAAAGGGAAGAGAGAGGAACATGGATGCTTTGTTTGTTTGGATATAACTAGGGACAAAATGGGATAGAAATCAAGGCAAACAGCTAACAGGGCTAAATGCAACAACTTAACCTGCGGGAATAAAGTACTGTACATCAGATAACCATGAGCTTGCTTGTCACCTTATTTGGAGTTTCTACAGGCCTGTAAGTATATCCTAGCCCTGAGGTAAACTTGCACCTGCCTACAGAAATACAGCTAGGAAATCAGAAAAGTCTATACTTAAATTCAGCTCTTAAAATTTAGTAGGCATGTTGTTGAGAAGCTGATGTTGTTTTAGCTTTTAACAGTATGACATTCCCAGAGGAGATGAATGATGCAATGAAACAGGAAAGGGTATCTGCATAGAGATGTACTCTTTATTATTATCAGCTGGACAACAAAATTTACTTACATACTCTTTGGTGGATGGACTCTAAGAAGTGAACCTTTTTTTTTTCCCTTCCCAAAATAAGAATGTCGCCACAGTGAAGAAAAATTTTTCTCTTGCTTTGTGTGTAATAAAAAAAGACAAGAGTTTTTGCAGGGGCAAGTTCCTATAGCAGAAGGAGGTGCATCTATGCAAGACATTGTACCTTATACTATTACAGTAAAATTACCTGCAACAAGCAAGGCTTCTTGTATCTGAGTAAAGAACAATGCTGCTTACACCACCAGCTCCTGCCTGCCCTACTTATAGGAGTCAAGGATCATCTCTGCACTGCCCAGGACTAGTAAATGTTTCTAGTAACAGCTAAAAAACCCCTAGTATGGGGGCAGATGGGGGGGGGAGTCTTTGTCTGCTATAACATTTATGCTAGTTAGATGCATTAAAATGTTGGAGAAACACGATCTAGTGATACCGTGAAACTGGCTCAGTAAGAACTGCTGCAAGATTGCAAGGCTGATACAAAGGTATTTCTGAGTGAGCAATTGAAACCAGTCCTCCAATAGCTAGTTTGCTGCTCATGAAATTAATAAGGCATAGAAAGAAAAATCTTTTGGGAAATTTAACTTCAGGATTGCTAATGTGGAAAGAAGAACACATTCCAGATGACTGAGGCTTTGGTAAATTTAATGCTAACCATGTATTGTAAATACTCTTCTATGAAGCCACACAGCTACAATGTAGTGTGGTGAATACAGACAGCATGCCAAGTTTAACATGTTTGGTTTGTATGCAGACAGAACATCAAGCTACGAGTAAATCTGCTTTGTGTTCCCTTTCTTCTGAGTTAGTTCATTGTGAAACACAATGAACTGAGAGAAAAATTGAATTATAGGCTGACTTGAGATCTGTGTCTCATTTTGGATCACTTAAGCTGCATCCCTGGTTTTTTACTATGCTACTCTACAGCTATTACAAATACAACTGATGCCCAGTATACTTCCATTGCCATCAGTGGCTCTGCACATTTCTATAGTTGTGCTGAAACACAAAAGTTTAGAAAACCTTCCTTAGGAAGCTCTCCAGTATGTGGTTTGGCTAAAAGGAAAAATGAGAATTATAAGCATATACCTTACAAAACAGCATAACAGAAACCTTAAATTAATCCATGCAGCAAACTGAATACCTCTGTCAAAGGACAGAAAGAAAACCCAGCAGGAGCCCAGTTCCTGCAATAGCCATTTACAGTGGCTCCTACCCACCCATACCTTTATTTTATCTGTAGCACAATATTATCTTGAAGAAGTGCCTACCAAGAATTGAGGTCACACTATAGTTTCTTGAACTAGCAAATTTTCACAATTCCCACACAATGTACAAAACCCAACTGCAGATATTTTGGGGGGATATTAGGTGTTAAAGAAAGAAGCCCTACTCATGAAATGCAGTTCAATTCAGTGAGGAACAACGCCCTACAATCAACACCTTTGGGCTATTCCATATTCTAAAATCTGCACTAAAAATCCCTCAGGAGGAGAAGTTGATAAATGCTTTTGTATACCTTAGGCTGGGATGCCACAAACCTCATTGTGGGATCCACTGAGGCCATCCCTCAGTAGTTAATCTAGAAAGTTTGCCAGTGCAGAATTAGTCCACGTCACTTTTCCCTCAACAGGCAGCACACAGAACATGCATCACATCAGCATCCCCATGGTGGCTTTGATACTAGAGTATTAGAAGACTTAAAGCCAGATTTACTCTTTTATCAATCACAATCTCTGAAAAAGTTGAATTTGTAACAAAACTTTTATAAATGCTTTCTGTCATCAAATGACTTCCAAGTAGTTTACACATGTCTAATCTCAGAGAAGTCCTAAAAAGTTTAGGTCAGCTTAATTCCTATTTTACAGTTGCATATAAAAAAGCATGTCCCAGTGAAGAATTCAACATTGTTTCCCCAAATCTTTCAGCTTTGAGTGCTGTAACTTAACCTTCAAGTCATGCCACTGGGAGATGCAGATGCTTACTAGTTGTAAAGATTCCGTGCTAACAGTTATTTTACTTTGTGTTTCCAAAATAAATGATTGTTTCTGAAAGCTTCCTGTGCATTCCCCAAGGTCAGGAAAAAAATTAGGAGTGAGGCTACAAACAAAATCTAGATGAAGGTATTTTCAGTTATGCGCTTCAGTCACAAGACACATTGCTTATTTTTGCAAAAAAACACTTATGCTGAAGAAGAGACATTTCTCTGTGGCTAACACAGTACATAGCAATGCATTAGCAGAGTATTCTCTTTCCTCGAGTTTGAAAACATTGATTTCACTAGCAACACTGCTCACAGATGGCCTTCCATCACTTTGGTCTCAAACAATTGCCAGGTCTTTGCAACTTGGAGAGAATTTGGTGGAAAACAGCTGCTAAGAGTTTATGAAACTGGCAGTTAAAAACCACCTCCTACAAACCTAGCTTCCTCCTATTGCAGCCTCTCCTGGAAGCCACGCCACTTGTCCTTGGGCTAGCAGGGTGCTTCCCCATAGTGACACTTGGCTGAGAAGTCCCATGTCCCTCATGCAGAGCAAGGGAGCGTTACTTCTGGAGAAAGAGCTGCAACAAAGTGGCTTTGCAATGCTCAGAGCAAGCTGTTGAGAGCCTCGGGAGAAAACCACAGTCCCATCTCATAACCTTATCCTGCTTCTGCGCCCCCACAGCATTTTCGGGACATATCTGCCTTCTCCCAGAGGATGCATCTGCCCACAGAAAAACAGGGACAAACTCTCACAGTACCAAGAGAGCCACAGGCAACACAACAAATGACAGCTTTGCTTTCAGCTTTCCAGGAACACGCGAGGGAGGTTTAGGCTTGCTCTGCTGGAAGTTGTGCTGCAAACAGGGATTTCACGTGACTGTCTCATGTCACAGGGAAAAATACTTTACCATCTATCAAGTCTCATGGGAACAGATTAAGAACAAGGATGTCACCACGTTCCTCCAATGCTCAGCAGAAGTTAGCTGCAAAGAAGCTTCACGTGCCTGGGTTATTGTGATACCCTTACCCTATTGCCAGCTGGTAACCGGGTGGAGAGGTGACACAGAGACCTCATTGCACCAGCTAGGATTTTTATCTTGTGAACGCAGAGGTTGGTTAGAGGCTGGCTGGGATTGTGGCACTTTCCATCGCTTTAACACATTTCCCGCCTCAAAGGCTCTGGTTACGTGAATCAAACTGTGACTGGAGAGGTGTGCACTGGGAAGTCCTGAGGTGGTTGAGCAGGTCCCCAAATCCCGCTTCTCACCACCTCCTTCCCTCATAAGGCCACGCCTCACGTGAGGTAAGCGCCAAAGCCTGATTTTCAGTAAACTCAACTCCTTAAAAGCTCTGTATAAGAGAGCAGACACTTACCGTGTCAGGTGAAGAAGGAAGGGAGACAGCCAAACTTCAGTACACAAGGAGGAGTTGATCTACACACCTACACATAACTCCCCATCTCCTTCTCTTACTGCGGTACCCCCATTCCCCTGCCTCCTGGCAAGGAAGGACCTGCTGGGGCTGGTTTGTGGCAATGGCCACTGGGCTACCACCCACCTTCAGACTGGGCAGCCAAGTGCTGCTTCTGGTCCCGAGTTTTGCCCACCTTACCCTCAGGGCATGAATTTAGGCCGCCTTCCTCTACCCAGATGCTCTTTTACACAACTTCTGGGAGCCTTGTAACCTTTGAGACCTCTTCTGCGTCATCAAATGTGGTGGAAAACCAGTGAGCTGTTTAAATCTATCCTGGTGAGGGAGCGGTGTGAATTCACAGTGTGTTCACGCAGCCTCATTTCCTTGGAAAACCAGGCTGAAAATCCCAAGTATAAACAGAATAGTTTGTCAAAGTTCCTCCTGGTTTCTAAGATCTACTTCAAGGAGAGTGTCAGGTGTGAGGAGAAGCTCCAGGAGCTGGCCTAGTTCCTCCCCCATCCCACACACAGGGCTACGGCCGAAGGTAAATGCATCTCCCCTCCTCACCAGCAGTGCAGAGGCGGCATCCCCCTTGGCCTGGCCCAAAACAGAGGGGTCTGCGTCCCAGAGGGGACTCTGCGCATTAGACAGAAAACGAGCAGACACGAGGAGGGAGTTGGCCAGGCCCCTCCTGAGGTACAAAACCACATTCCTTCAGACCCAAACCCCTCAATGTTCTCTCCAAACAGTCGGGGCAGGGGTTCTGTATATGAATAATCCACTTTCCTTTCCCTTTTTAGAAGTGAAATTCAGAGCAAAACCCATCAGTACCTCATGATCCAGAAGGCGCAGAGAGGCTTTCCAGTTTTGCTTTCCCCAGCCCTCCAAGGTCACCCTCTGCAGGGTCGTGTCCTCCTCGCACGTGTCTGCTCTCGGCAGAAAAAGGTAAGAAGAAACCCCCAGGGCTCAGGTGAGTCCCAACCACCAGCACTGCTGCACCCGCACTCCAGACGGCACTATGCACAAGACACAACGCTGGTTTGTTTCTAGGAGTACACAAGTGTACTAGAAAAAACTCAGAAGTAACACAGGGTGAAGCTCCAGGGGTTCACAGACTATTTACGGAAGTACAGCCACACCACCAGGGCTTCATTTGCTGTTTAAGCATATGCAATCTTGGATCCCCAAACCGTAAGCGTTTTACTGGCATACAACTGACAAAACCACTCAGCCTCTTTTGCAAAAATTTCCAATCCTCCCATGATGTTCCAATTAGGTCTGCTACTAATAACTGTCAGCTTTGTGAATAATTTCACATAATTCACTTGGGCAGAAATCTTCCCTACAAATCTGCGGCTAGGATTGAAGTAACTGACCATTACTCACTTTCACACTGCAACACACAGTCACATTTCATCCCATTAACTTTCACCTTCAGTGCCCAACAGCGCTGCCCTGGTGACGCTTTTCTATGCACTGAATTACAATAATACACAGCAACACGTACAAGTAGGTGGACCAGAGCAGTGGCTAATCATCTTTGGATCTAATGCAACCTCCTTCACAGATGAAGGATTTTCTGAAGCCTCTCTTAAGGACCCTCTCCCACACTGTATTCAAGAGAGCATATCCACTTCTTAACTCTGATGTTATCAGAGTCTTTCTTCTTCCTAGTATGAGGAAAATGATGAATGCAGAGTTGTAAATCTAGCCTGGACCAGAAAAGCACATATATTAAAACATGTTCAGTGCTTCCATAAGCATGACTGGAAGCATATTTAATCTTACTTTTTGCAACAGTAGCATTTTTCTCTACTTTCTAATTTACTTTGACACTCAGAGGAAATACGTGATGGTCAGCGCAGCATGCAAAATTAAATCTTGGCCTAGCAATCAGAGACAAAGCAGTCAACAAAAGCTGAAGAATTTCTTTCATCTTTTCGGTTTTGTTTTAAGAAATGCATATCTACCCTTGAGTTTTAGATTGGGAAGCTTTTGATCTTGCAGTGCAATGGAAAGGAAACCTCTGCTTGAAGTTTGCAACTAATGCTCTGTTTGCAGAGGGCAAACTTTCCTTATCAGAGCAGGCACAGGATAGGAGGACCCGTCTTTGACAGCAATTTGTAGCTGTGGCCTGGAATAGATATATCGTTACCTGCCCTGAACTGTTGCACAGTGGTGCAGTATGCTTCTAGTAAGTGGCCACATTCCTTTTCAGAGGTGGGTGAAATGATTCATCTCCTATATATAGACCTGTTGAAGTACAAAATCATGCTGATTTTTTCCTTGCAGTTGTTCTCAACATGTGCTTTTCCATTTCACGTTATTATGATTCTGAAAGGGTATGTTGAATATTTATCAGACTGAAATACAAGTTAGCTGTGCCATCGCTCATAAATGTAGATTTTAAAGTTTCTCATCTTTACTGTAAAATTTTGGTGATTCAGAAATAATGTAACAAGACCATTCCCGGACAAATAATTTCCTCTACCAGTTTGTTAAGTCCAGTTTAGTTGTTCAAGGGTTACAGGATTTTTAAAAAAAAAAAAATCTATGTTTATATATAGTAATACATTAGAATATAATGGAATACAGTCAACAAGGTAAATCTCTTTTGTGTATTCTCCACTTGTCTGTAAGCCATCTGCAGCTGGGAAGTTTCATTGTTAGAGGTCCATTAATGAGATCAATACAAGTTATATCCACAGGGGATTAGCTGGCTCATATGCTATTGAAAGACTCTTGGGTTCAGCAAACTGTTTTGGTTCTCACGTGCAGTTATGCCTAACCATGCCCCTCCTTTCCTCCTTTAGCAATCCAAAACCTGGAAATGAAAGCATTCCCGTTTTTCCCCAATATCAACTTTCACACACACAAAAATCATACAATAAATAGATTCAGAGATTCTAAATTTATTTTCAGTGGATGCTCTGGGAATGACAAGGGGTAGGTAAAAGGGAAGGCTCTCTGCCAGATAATTCCTCCCCTGTATTTATTAACTGACTTTTTCCCTGATTTCCTTTGTGGCTTGTCTCAGGTTTAGTTAGGCATTCATCAGTTTTAGTTTTGGGTCCTGAGCAAGCCCAGCTGCAGTCGCCATCACCTCATATCAACAGCATTTAATGGCTCTCTTGTACTCTCTACTCCTACCCAGAAGTAATAACTTTTATTTCTGGATAATAATGGGGGCAGAAAACAAATTAATAGACAGCAACAATAATTTTAAAGACACTCCCTCCACTTCCATCCCCTAGTGTAAAGAAGCAGAAGGACAATAACCACAGAGCTGCAGAGCACAAGAGTCTGCTTGTTTCTCCGGGGAAGAAAAAAAAACCATCAAAAACGTGCATTTGCCATGGAAGAAAGACTGCCTTTCTGGTTGTGTCCGAGCTCACATGACAGATACAAGTTGACATAATGCTGCAGTTATTTATCACACAGATGTTTAAAGATACCTCAATAAAAAATGATAATCACACACAGTACCAGAAATCCACCAGACCATGAAAGCTAATATTTACTCAATACTAAATACCTAATGGCCATGCAAGCCTCTGAGGAACCAAATTTGGTTACTGCTTTACTACTTGGAAAGCCAGCGCTTCAGAGAAAATAGATTATTTGGATGTTTTACCAAGCTATTCAGCCTTTACATTTTCCATCAAACAGTCAGTCACAGCACATGCTTTCCATTTTCAGAAATACTGTGCTTTCAGAACTTCAAATGTCAGTAGAGTGGATTTTCACCTTTGCATTTAGTTTTGCATTGGTTTAGCACTGATGCAGAAACTGGAGAGAGAAAGGGAGGGAAGAACAATGCAGACCTTGAGCAGAGTCCTGTCTGTGCACCAGGAGGTAAGGAAGGAGCTGAAGGAAAGAAGGGTCCCCGCTGCACCCTTTGTCCTGCTTACACCCTGCTTTTCCTGCCCCGGTAGCATTTCCTGCCTTGCCTTTGTGAGGGACAGCACGAAGAAGCCTCCATCCACTTTTCATCTGTTTATTTAAGGAATTTACATGGCCATACTATGGCCCTACATATGCCACATAAGCTTTAATTATTTTTTTTTTAAAATCTATTGTCAACTGTAATATTTATCACTGAGATAGAAAAGCATTACTGAGAGACAGCTTTCCTTTCTGACCAGTTTCTGTACGGGTACAGACACGCTAGCACAGTGCAGGGCTATGTAAGCAGTCCCGAGCTGGCCTGGGTACCAGTAAAAGTACAAACAGATTGGTGCAGTTTTTTGCTTGAGCAAATGTCTTGTTTTCCCCTTACCACTTGGCGTTGCTTTGTACAGCAGTGGCAAAACCTGAATTTGAAGAAATTGTGATTTACTTGTAGCAGGCAACAACTGAGGCAAAAATCTTCAGATACATTATTTGCTTAGTTCCACCCATTATGTAAGGATAAACGCTATAAACAGCAGAAAGGAAGAAAGCTGCTTTGGTATACTGGGAAATACAGTGTCAGTAAATACAACGGGATGTATGTGGATAAAACCCACAGAGTTTGTGCATACACAATTACGTGATCTACATTACCCATTATTACTCAGGAAAGAGATCCTGGAATCATAACACGGAGTTCTCTGAAAGCATCAAGTTGAATGCTTGGGGATGGTAAAAAGGAAAAACAATGTCAGGAATGATTACAAAAGAAACAGAGAACATCATCTCTCTGCGTATAAACTGAACTTTTGCCCACATCTTCAATACTATGCACAGTTCTAAAATGGATTTGGGTTAATTAGAAAAAGATAGGGAGAATGAAGACATAAATAGCAGAGGTACAAAACAGCTTCTTTACAAGAAGAGATTATCCAGAGGAGGACTTTTCAGCCTGCAGGAGAGATCATTGTGGAGAAGAATAGGGGGCACGAAATGAAATGATCAGACAGCTTAAAACAGGAGGGGCCAATTTTATTTTTTTAATTATACACTACATAATTAAGTTGTGGAACTTAGTGCCACAGGATGTTTTGAAAGCCAAAAGCGTAATTGGATTAAAAGAAAAGCAATTAGAGAAATTCATGGAAGAAAGGTCCATCATGGGCTATTAAATACAACAATGCAGATACAACCTCTGGCTCAAGCAGTACCCAGGATGGCTGCCAGAAGCTGGGAAGGAATACTGCTGCTGCTGCTCTACACCAGCCAGTTAGCAGATGCTTTGGGAAAAGAGAGTGAAGGACCAAGCTATGGTCTAAGTCAGGATGTTGGATTAGATGGGTCTTTTCTCTGCCCTAGTATAGCTGTTTTGATGCTCTTCTGAAATGGCCTCATCTGTCTTTGAGAATCTGATGCCTATTAATATCCAAATGTAATTCCTTCCTATAGTAAGAGGGAGTGACCAGAAATACCAGAAATATTACAAACAGCAATTCTTTAAAGTAATGTAATTACCTGTACTTCATACTTTTGGATTGTCTTTAATCTGGGAATTGCTACATGACTTAAAAGCCACTCAGCTAAACCTACTGCTGCTTGAAAGTTTGTGTCCATGACAAAAGCTTTACACGACACTACAATAATGCTTCTATGTTTAAATACACAAGAAAATATCTTAAATGCACAGCAGTTATTGCCTAGAGAGAGAGATGTATAAAAGCAATGAAAGGCCTCATCTTCTCTCACACATATCAGTATAAACTAAATCAACTGCACTGAATTTCCATAGATCAGCAGTGCCATAGATGGGCAGGATCACCTCATAAAAGCCATTATAGACATACTAGATTGTTTCAACAATACAAATTAACATTTTCATTCTTGCATGTTTCTCTAAGGGCAGTGAAAAGTTGCAGAAAAATCAATTACTGAAATAATACCTAATCAATAATTCAAGGCTATGCAGAAATGCATATGCACAAGGCTATGCAAATCACTATTATCTTCTTGGGTTCTTCTGCCTCTTCTTTGATATTTCCCTAGCATAGTTTTAGCTTACTGAGTTACTCAGCTGGTTAAGGAACAAGATGAAGCAATTTCATCAAAGTGAGATTTGTTCCTCCTCTGCATTTTCAAAAAACAGGAAAGATGAGATTCAGGTAGGTGGACAGATTTGAAGTGAGCATTTTGCACTAAACCTTTTACAACTTTGTAAGAGTTTTCAGTTTTTGCAAGGTGTCCACTCCACTTCTTTCAGACACTCCTCCCAAGACAGGCTGGAGAGGGCCCTCTTCTGATGTATTCCACAAAACATTTGTGGGGAAAAAAAATACATACAAACAAAGAAAAATGTAACATCACCATGAAAGCATAGCTTTTAAATTCAAGATTCACATTCAAAAGAATTAACATGGTTGGCTTCTAAAGCAAGTCCCTGAAATAAGCTGTAATACAAGAGACAGCTTAACTTAAAATTGATCTTGACCAGTGTAACACTGACAGTTCTCACAGTATAAACGTGGTCTCAGCAAAATGATGGAGGGAGATGAAGGTAGGAAGGAAACAGATGCTGCAGTGGACATACTCACAAGGTAACATCTTCATTGGCAAAGATGCCACAGGAGTCCTTGTAAAGCAGACATTCCTGACCAAGGTTGCATTCCAGGTGTTCACTTCTCATTGACCCCCCTACAGCTTTAACGGGAGAGGGTATTCATCTTCACTACCCATCCTGAATTGCTGCACAGCAAACTGCAGCTCAGCACTCCTAAATGACTGTCAGATCCCACCACGCACAGCAGTGTTTTGATGGTGGGAAAGGAATGATTTGGGGTGTGCAATCAGCACGTTGCCTCCAACGAGAGGGAAGACGACAAGCAAATGCTAGAAATGAACCACCATTTTAACTGAAAATTAAGTGCACACACTGGAAAATATTTTATGGCATCTGTAAGCCAGCATCGCTGATTACTTTATTCATGAAAATATTGAAAGCACAATGCTAAAGCAGATAAAGATCATGGTGCAAAGTTCCCAAGCTCAAACAAGACATTGGTTGCTTCATAGTCTAAGCAAACGATCAGAAACACATAAGCTGCATGCCCCACAGCTGCACTGTAGATACGGTTCTGTTGCTAAAATCCCCAATGCCCACAAAGCATCATGTGGTTTCCCGCAGCGCCTTCACAGCTAAGAGAGACCACGTTATCCTTCCTCCTCCACCTCATGTTGCAAAATCCCTGCATCCAGATCAATATGATTCAACCACAACGAGCCCTTAATGTTGGATGAAAAAGTTGTAGTAAGGGACCATAGGAAAGGCACCCCTTCAGCTTCCACTCCGGCTCTGGGTAAAACAGCTTTCAGTTACCATGGGAACACATCTTCCCGCAGTACCATAATCTCCCATCAACCATGATAAATGCAATCCAGCATCCTGAAACAACTCCTGCTTTGAACAGTTCACCCTCTCCTCCTGCAAGGGCATGCAGAAGCGTGCATGCACACGCAGGCACTGACTGACAACAGCCTGACTCTTCTGCTTTTCCGCCGGGCCATGTGTGTACAAGACAGGCTGCCTTCTTCCACTTCAACTTTCTAGGGTTGAATCTTTTTCAGATTTGTGACAGATGAAGCCAGATGAAGCAAAAGGGATGTTTTAGTAGTTTGATTCCAATCTGATCTTTAGAATAGCTGGGGCTGACTCCTTGCTTCGCCTGATACTTCCTTTCAGGTGAGTCATTTCAGCCTCTCTGTGTCTCAGCTGTACAGAGCACAAACCCAGTGCTTTTTCCTTCCACAGGAGATGGAGGGAAGCATAGCATCTCCTGGCCACAGATGGAGCTGCCAGAGCCCATCATCCTGTTACATATACTACTGCAGCATCTGGGGTTTGTGGGTTTGGGGGACTTCGGTTGGTTGTTTTGGCACCACTGACATACATCTGCCTTCGGATCCTGAGCCCCTGGCCATCCCCTGAAGCAGCATGGCCAGAGAGCTGGGAGCAATGCATGTAGAGACCTGACAGAGCTGATGAAGACAACCATGGAAAATAAGCGGCACTTTGAAGTACTGGATCCTTGCTGCTACTGGCTGGGATGCACAAGTACAATAGAGCCAGAGCTATGCACAAAGTGAGGGAAAAACTCAAGGAAAATGGTTTATATGTTAACCATCTGACTTCAGCTTAAGGACATCACAACCACAGCTTGTCCAAAGGAAAGCAAGGGGGTTAAAATGCTAGCTAAGGAAATGCAGCTTGATAAGCCTTTTTGCCCATTCCAACCTTGTTCTTGGTTGTCAGCAGCCTGACACTTTCCCAACTGACCATCATCATAAGAATATGAATAATTTTTTGCATCTCTAGACAACTAGGGCAAAGTTATGGCATTTGGGAGTAGCAGCTGTCCTCTGACCATCATGTATTACAGCAAGAATCAATGAAGTATTTAAATCCATACAACCTTCTGCTTTAAACACACATCAAATCCTGTTTGGAAACAAGCATGGTTCACCTGGAAGCTTGGAAATGTGTGTTGGGGGTAGGGAGGAGAGGTTATCCATGGTACACTGGATCCAGTTAATTTAGGACCATACATCCTAATTTGACATACGCATTTGACTAAGCCAGTTGGTGAGGGGCAAGAGACAGCCCATGCTTCAGGTTATTCATCAGAGTAAAACTTTTTCATCACGCCAAATTGCAATTAAGTGCATTCAAACTGAAAAAGCAGCAATTTCGAATCCTTACAGAAAATGATTATTCAGTATCACTAACTGTAGTGATTTATAGCTGATGAGCTATCTAGCTCCAGACCTACAAACACTCAAATTATTAAGCACAAAATAGTCTGATCCTAGACAATAAGACAGGAGTACAATGACTGAGGGAAGTTACTTTATCAATAAACAGCTGTCAGTATTTAGCACCGATAGTCTATGACCCCTTTTATCTCTGGGCCTCAGAGCACTTCACCAACATTACTTAGCCTTGTGAGATAGCTCTGATACCCATTTTATGGGCACAGAGCAATTATGCCTACTTTATGGGCACACAGGCAAAGAATAGTTCTGGTATCCAGTCCAGAAACTCACTCCACTAGTAATATATTTAATCCTTTTTTATTGGATCACTTCCCATGCTTGGGTGGACCATCTGATTGAAGTTTAGAGGATCTGGTATTTCACACAGGTAGACAGCTCAGAACTGCAAAGCATTCCCCATAGTGTAAATCTACAGAATATCCCACTGAATGGCAAGTCTCAGAACTAGCATTTGAAGCCTTAGAAATCTGATTTTCCCATAATTACAGTCAATACCAGCATTTAATGGAGAACACCTACCACCATATAGATAACCATAGCGTATTCATTCTCTTCCTAACCTGCAGCCACTAAATAGCATTCAGAGAGTATAACCAGTCAACATCACTACAAAACTCAGTTTTGCATAAATTATTGCCAATGCACCGTGGCTGAGAGGAGGTAGGAGAGTTACCATAGCATGAGAAATGAGCCTTAATACAACCCTTCTACTAAAGCACGACATAGACACAAAGACAAGTTCTGCTCAGTCTACCAGCTACAGACAGGTGCTTCCCTCTACTGCAGAGGTGAGAGGGAGCAGTGATCAAGACATTCAAATGCATGACATTTTCAGTTCTGCCACCAACTTGTGGTGTGACTTTTCATATGCTGCTTTGCCCTTGTGTTTGCTCCTTCTTTAATAAAAACTGACAGAACAACTCTTTTTCCAAATTCAGCCTCCTCTGCTTTTCAGTTTGGGACATAAGCTCCCTGGACATTCAGCCTCTCAATTATGTATGGAGCTGCATGAATCAAAGACTTGTCTTTTTTTGAAAAAGCTGTAACCAAATAATCAAAAATCCTACCCAAAGATGTTCTTTTTTTTTCTTTTTGTTGAGGTTCACAAAGTGACTGCTTTATTATTATTATTAGCTTCAGATATCCAGATCCCTTTTTAAGATTCAGGTCAATTTAGAGGTAAAGACACTACTTCAAAACAAAACTGAAAATGCAATTTACGTCTCCTGTCACATTGTTTTTCTTCTTACACAAACGTGAACAAATTTGTGGATGAGTCCAACAGCTCCAACTCAAAAGCTGCATTTTCATTATCCTTTGAGCTTCAGAAGTTCACTAACAGTTTCTGCCCAATTTTAGCTGTCTACTTACATAGAAAACAAATCAGCATCTAATTAGGTGCATGTGACTTAAGAGCTACTATGTAGTTGCACCATGTGGAGATAAAGAGTATCTTAATGCATCACAGCTACCCAAAGCTTTCTCAGAAAGTCTTAGATTTGTAACATTTTGTAGTTGTAAACGCATGACATGCCACAAAACCCCTTCCACAAATACCACCTGCAAGCACTCACTGAACAACAGGATCTTGGGCACATTTGCAGGTATGCAGAGTACAGAAACTTCTCTGTAATTGACACATTGGAGGGATAACTGGATACTGTTTTAAGAACAGACCATCTTTGTTTTCCTTGCAATTGCATCCCAGGTTGCTTACGCCAACAGGGCCATTCTTCGCATGGGAAGATAATCTGTTTATTTAACCTGCTTAAATTCTGCAAGTATGTATTATAACTTCTTTTCTCCTCAACAAATGTATAAGTCTATTGTCTAAATACCAGCCAGTTTCTCCCAAAGAGGAAAGTCTCAGAAAGGGACAAGGCTTGAACACAACCTTTATCAGACACAGTGGCAGCCCCTCTTGGGGAAGAAAACAAGCTCAGGAGCTCCTGGAAGCCATCAAGCTTACCAACACTGATAGAAGAGCAGCTGTGAGACCAATGACCTGAGGAAAGAAAGGTGAGAGGAAAACCCATGACAGTAAACAAATACCAGTTCCCTTGGGGATGCTCCACTCTGTCCTACCGCTCCTCACTCTCTTTTCATCCTGTGACCACCAGTGACAGCTCAGCTGTGCTGGGCAGGACAGCTCTGGCCTGGTGATACCATGCTATGAGGGTCAAATGCCTTCCCGCTGCTCTCACCTGGCACAAGACACCAAACTTGGGCTGCCACTTCCCCCAAATTAGAGAAAGGCAGGGCAGCAGGGAGGCAAAAGGATATACAAGGCGGTGGGAGCCTCCAGGATCTTTGTGTAGCCTGGTGAGTGGAGGGATTTTACCAGATGAAAGCCATTCCCGGCTCTGCACTGTCATCTTCTACACAGATCATGCACAAACAAGGGAACAAAAGAGATGTGTTTGTTCCAGTTCTATTAGAAACACAAAGACGTTGTTTTGGTGGATAATTTGTTTGCTCAGGAAAGCTCAGCTCAATTGCAGGAGCAGCAATTGCTGTGAGGTCCTGCAGCTGATTTAAACAGATAAAGTCAAAAACCCCACATTCAAATTATGTTGAGCAAGACACAAAGTCATAGGCCTTATTTTTAACATCACAGAGAAGTAACCTTAGTTTGCCTGTGTAACTACCTGACTGTTCCATGTAAGATAATAGAAATTAAAAGATGAGGCTTCCCCTTAGATTAATTTGCACAGTCACAAGCTATGTTCATAAGTAGCTGCACCCACAACAGATACTCATCTTGCTTGGAAATGGGACTTGCACTAATTCTCCCAAAGTTTTGTTCGTGTACAAACAGCTTTGCTTTGCCTATCTTGTGGCTTAATCCTTAGATGACACATTATGTATGCATGTCTTACATTGTTTATTTTTTATATTCCAGACTTTCCAGATAAAAATGCATAAGATCTAGAAAAACAAGCACAAACAATTTTTCAGAAGTTGTTAGAGCCGTATTCATTTATGAAGAAAAAGCAGTCACATCTGCGCTACATAAGATGTGTTGGAAGGCCAAGATACAATTATCTCATTGGTGGTTTAAATATAGCTTTCACCAGAGAGAGTTCATCTTCACCCATGCTGTAAATTGGGTTAATTTTTCAGCATGCCAAGTGGCAATTTGTTCTCTTAACATGAACGGCTTTTGTAACATCAGCTGCAGCTTCACAATATTAACATCTACCCTTTAGAAGAACTCTGAAAAATGAATTATTCACCCTAACTTGAACAACTGCTTCATTCTCAAATCAAGCAAGCAATATTAACCCTAAATTATTCTGCATTAGAGTAAGCAAGAGCTGTCTGAAACAGAAATTAAGTTAGTATTTACTCCACTGAAAAAATAAGCATCTGTTTAGACATACAAGTCTGTGACAGGTGTTACCTACAAGAGTGAGAAGTGCTGAGCTGTGAATGCATAAAATTTTGCAAAGGGACTGCTCAGCTAAAACAGCATTGGCTCAGCCCACATAGGATACAGAAGAGTATGTATTTATTCAAATGAACTGCAAAACTAGCAGTGGAGTAGTTGGCAGGTACTTCCACATACGTAACAGAAAACGATGGAGAGTATGGAGAGACTCCCGCCTGTATCACTCCACAGGATAATGGTTGCACCTGGTTAAGTAGTTTACAGGGAAAAAGATCTTTCACATCAACAAATCCTATTCATGGCATTCATGCTTCGGGACACTTCATAGTCACTAGACTGACCACAAAGAAAAAAAAACCCCAAATTTTACATTTCTTTATGGGAGAGATGAGGGAGGGAAGTGGCTGTTTTCTAGTTGCAGAAACACTTGGCGTACACTGGTGAAAGCAGCTAGTCTGCATTTCTGACAAGGCAACTTTAAAACAAACTTTTATTGATTTAAGTGAAAGTTCCATGATACAAAAAAAAAAAAAAAAAATCCCAGGAGTGTTTTCTAGTCTTTTTTTTTTTTCTGCTGTGGCAACCCAGATTCTATAACACAATTTTCTAACAGGGAAAGATTTTCTTCATGTTTTTCTTGCATTTGCCCTATTCAGTTCTTCCAGTATTTTATCTTGCTTTTTTAGAGCATATTTATGTTTGAGGGCTAGAGTACTTTTATGTGCAATAAGCTGAGACCACTTAACTCTACACAAAACAGGTAACAGACCTACCTCCAGATACATGATGTCTTCAAAATATGTTTGGAAATTATTTTCAAGGACAACCTTTTCCTCCTCAAAACCTCTGATGAAACTATAGGTTCTTCTGAAGGCTTTATTTAGCATCTAATAAGCCTGAAAAGTGCCAGGTCCTCTTCCCCCACATTCACACCTCCAGACTCGTACACACACTTGTGCACCTACATGAGTCTGTACAAGTGTGGAGAGGCAGATCAGGTACACTGGCTTCTCAGAAATCAGAGCTGCAAAAGGGGAATTACACTATTGCACACAGGCTGTCCCTTCTTACCCCCACTTGATACAATTGCAAAAAATTCCACATCCCACAAACTCTTACATTTCATCCTCCCTAAGGAGCAGGGAGGAAACGAAGATCTTCCCCAAAGTGTGTCTGAAGTGTGCACTTAGACTTTTTCCCGATTCAAGTATTTCTGACCTCTAAGAGAGGAAGAGTCTTCCTCCGCTGGAGACAATGGAGGTATTCCAAGCACGTGATGGAGCCACCCGTACATTTTACATCTTGTCCCATCTTCCCCATTTAACAATCCAATATTTGCAGTATGACCAGGCTCTACACAAATTGCAGGGAGCAGAGGTACTATCATCTCTCTGTTAGCAGGACTGGTTGTGCACAAGCTTCCTTCGAGACAGAAGCACCTGCAAACCTGGTGCCAACATACTGCAGCTGCCAGACCTGGTCTGGAAGAATTAGGATTATCTGAGCTCTTCTGTTTTCAAAGCCACCTTCATCTGGGAAAAAGGGGAATTAATTCTACCAAAAGCCTCCTTAGACACAACACTTCACCCTTCTCTTGTTCTCTCCTGCCCATCTCTCTCTGACTATAGGTCAGTAGATATTTACACAAAGACTAGCAATAATAGGACCTCACTGTAATTTAATAAAAGAGAATTTATGTTTAGAGTCCGAGTAATTACTAGAAATAAAATCTGCTTTAAATATTATGGTTTAACATTTCCCTTATTCAAAATGTAGTGCTCTATTTACAAGTTAATTAGGTGGTGTTACAGTGTTTAAAGAAAATCTATTCACATTAGCAAACCATCAACAACACAAGTCTTGTGCAGATCTCTATAAGACATCCAAGGGAAGTTGGCAGCGTCAATCACCTGTCTTCATTGTCAGTATAGTTAGTATATTATTACTATAGCACAGTACTTGAGCACAGAAGAACCAGATTTAAGCTAGGAAAACAACTGAAACAATTGAAAGAAACAGATTGAATCAACAACAATCTTCCCTGGACCCCTGAATATGCATATATTTAACAAAAATCTCAAAGCTCTACTTTTTACCTTTTGTTGGCACTGTGTGTGATAGAACAAATTAATGTAAGATACTGACAGCTCTAAAAAATAAAGCCCCCTTGTCCATCACAAGCAGTGGCAGTTTTAAAGTCTCCCTTAGGCTAGCTCGACCTTGCAGCTGACAGTGAACACATTTTAAACACGTAATTCCTTCCAAGTCTTGGGAAAATATGTTAAGTTAATCTCTTGACCTTGGAAACCCCAGGAACTTGGAACATCTGTGTGAGTGGAAAGCCCAGTCTCTAACTTCTCTGTAATGCATCTTTAAGTTTGATCTTCCCACGTGCAACCATCTGAGCACACCACACATAAAACCAGACTGGCTGCTGTGCATTTTCCGACCTATTTCCTAGCACCCCTGGCTCTCCACTGGGGCTAAGAAATGATGTTTGCAGAGTGTAACAATGGGGTTCTTAATGTAAAAGGTGAGTTACACTGATGTAGGTGCAGCTGCGTGGGTACCATTCTGCCCTCTCACACTTTGGCTATGATGCTAAAGGCCATCAGAGCAGGCACCTGGAGTCCAGGTCCATCCTTCCTTTGAGTTAAAGAGCTCAGCATACACACAGTCCCCGCTGGCAGCAAAGGTGTGCCTAACTGCTCCCTAATTAAAATCCCCTCTGGCAACACGCATTTACAGTAACTTGAAATGACAGACCACTGCACTGTAGCTACAAATCATCTGCACCATGCTGAACTGTAATCTTAGCCTGTCTGTTTGCAATGCAATCTGGGTCTGTGTAACAGAACCGTATTGTATCTGTGATTGCATGTGGGAGGAGGTGTGGGCAGATGGATGACAGGTGTAGTAAAATAAAGGCACAAACTAAGCAGTGATGAGGTTGCCCATAAATAAAAAAGGTCTTCAGGTAGCCATATTTCTCAAGAGCAGTGGCAATCAATCAGCCGTAAACAGATGACCTGAAAACATCCTTTGCACTCCATTTTATGTACACTTCTCCCAATATTTTTCTTGCCCCATATTCAGAAAAAGAAGAGCTTAAATCCACTATATCACAAGACCATCAAGCTATCCAGTGAGCAAATATACAGAGAGTGCAAATTCAAGAGATAGCACTGGTAATGTGTCCACAGGGCCTCCAGCTAGTGAGATCTGTGAGCACACCTGCACACAAAGATGAAATTGCAGTTTAAGATGAGTTACCCATCACAGGCTGAGATATAACTGTGTTATCGATTGTTACGGTTCTTTCTCATCATCATATTACAGGATGCTTGAGAGACTCTGTAGTGCAAACCAGTATGAGCATAAACAGTGGAATATGGTCCACCGAGCATTAGGCTTCTCATGCCAGGGACTTATGTCTCAGTCTATTTCATTTGCTTTCCCAGCTTTCCTCTCTGTCTTTTTGGATATTCCAATTTCAGTATTTCTAGGGTTATTCTCCCTTGGAAGGTTTATCTACAGAAAGCCTTTATTCTGGAATGAGGCATAGTTTTAATGTGCAATACCCATTTCAGAATATGAAATGAAAAAATTATTCTTGCAAAGTAGTTTATTTTGCAATAATTACTTGAGTCAGCTTCTCCTTGCAGAAAAACTTGCTGTGGTTTTACAGGAAAGAACAAGACAAAGGAAAGCATCTCCCACTTCCCGTGCCAGAACAGATTTCTTTAAAACCTAGTTCAAATTCAAATGTCTCAAAACTTCAGCTGTGGAGAGACATCAACTCTTAGAATCTGCTTGTTGCAATGAAATGTATTACCATCCACAGCCACTTGTCACCAGGCCCTTCCTAGGTATTGCATGAGAAGAGCCTGTGGGAGCAGTAGGGCAGCTGTGGCAGTGGGCACCCCCACCTTCCCTTGCGCAGTGGGATGCAGAGCCCGCACAGACATTCTCCATACCCTCCATGGCAAAGGCGGCACGGCACATGGATGGGAAAAATCCTGCATATTGCCTTTAAATGGTTTGCATGCCACTAGCAGCATACGTAGTTCAGCTTGAGGACCCCTAACTTACAGCTTTGAAGAGCTTCAGGGGTTGCAGCTGTACCTTCACTGAGGACGTGGTCCCTCGTCCCAAGGCAGATGAGCTGCGTGGGCAGAGCAGTGCTATCCGCGAACTCCAGCCCTTCCCAGCTTGCTGCAGCACTGCAGGTACAGGCAGTGCCACTGGGTATTAACCCAGGGTACTTTTCATCCACGGAGCATACTGCACACATCCTGCCCTACAAAGCAACATTGGAAGGCCTGCCTGGGATATCAAGTCAGTGAATGGAAAAAACAAAGATGACCCATGATGAAATTTTTCTGCTTCCCACAGGCCTTTCCCCTGTACATTAAGTCACGCTGTCCCCTTCATAAATCAAACAATTTACCTTTCCTGACGTAACACACTGGCCACTCATCCCACCTGCGTTATGCTCCCTTTTAAGCAGAGCTAGTATTTTGCCTTTTTTATTTCCCTCCAAACATTCATTGGAGCCTGATGAAATGCCAGTGCCTCACCCTTTCTATCACCTCCTCTTCCTCCTCAGCAGAGAGGCTGGGACATCTCTCATGTTTGACCTTGCCCCTATTCAAATATGCAGTGCTGTTTTGTTTCCCTTTTATGGTCTCTCTGCTTATTGCTGATGATGGTAATTTTAGTTTGTATCGAATCACAGCTAGATTGGTATCCCGTAATGTTTACAGTCTCCTATAATGTATATTTTGGAAATGCTAATAAAAACAATTTTTGAAGAGGAGAAAGGAATGGCATTCAAATTGCTTACAGAGTGTGAAGAAAAAAAAATACCATCTTGTCAAGATTAGCTGTGGGTCTCTAACATAATACTTTAATTATTATTGAATGGCATTGTCACAGGCTCTCATGGGGGAAAACATTTCTGAGCCTTCTAAAATTCCCAACCCACTGTTTAGATTTGAAGTTCTACAGAGTGTGGGTTTTGAACCTGTTCCTGACACCCAGTGTGATCACTGGTTGCATATGAAAAAATTGTTTTCATTAAAAACTGGAACGGTCTTTTCGAGAAGCAACATGCTGTACATTCAACATGTGCACTGAAAACAGAGGCATTTCCAGGGGATGCAACTGACACCTAAGATGGAAAAATATAGCTATGGACACAGAATAGCTGGATCCTGTGCTCTGCTGCCTTTGAAAAGAATGCCTGAACAAAGGCACAAGATTGATTACATTGTTATTCTCTGCACACAGCTCAAGACTCATTTTTCAGTCTAAATTAACAAATATCTACAGTATCAGTGCTCCTAAAGGAAAGTAATGAACTGTTCTATATTCATCTTTCTCATGAGAGATTTGTTACAGCTTATCACATGAATAATATTTCAGGTCTTAAGAGGAAAAAAAACAACCCTGTGTGAGAGAAAAATACCTTAATTTCTCACATGCACTTAAACGCTAAGTTAATTAAATAGTAAGAAGTCATACAAGTCACTTTAAAGCTGCTAACACAGGATGAACTCCTGCCTTTTCTGTGCACAGGATGAAATTTTTAAATTATGTACTCTCTAGCTGCTACCACAGATAAGGCTTTTGCAACAGTTTTGGAAAGAAATTGATGTAATTCTGAAGCACTATGCATTACTCTGGAACAAAATAAGGGCAAGATTTCATTCTACATCCATAAAGGAGAGTGGTTCAGAATTCAGTGCCTAAGGACAGGACAAACTAAAGGGACTTTCTGTCACCTGTTGGCATTCCTGCTTGTGCTCTCCTTTGGGTGTTTTGACCTTTGGGCCTTTCCGAATTATGGTAATCTTGTGAGGATGTCCTATGGGCCACAGCACTGTTCAGAGTCCGTACCGCATTATGGATTATAGACGTGTCTAATCATGTTAGCCCTGCCTATAAAATCACTGCCCTCTGAAGCCTTTATGCTGGAGGGATCCTGCGGCAGCCACAAAAGGAACTAGGACATTTACAGCTCTTGGTCACAGTTTGAGACTGGAGGAGTGTCAAAGGGCAAGGATTTCATCCAAAAGAGCCAACAAAATGGCACTTACAAACATAATACAGAGTGCTCAGACTCCTCCAGTCTGCCACTCGAAGAACAACATGAAGCTACAATTAAAAACTTATAACTCTGCATCAGGGAATACAGTCACACCTGTCTATGCAAATCTGACAACATATATGCAAGCTGCATATAGATGAGCATAGCTTTTCTGGGATATATACTTAATGAAATTTATTGCTACTGTGGTTAAAAATAAGAACAGTCTGAGAAAACTGTATGTCTCCTGAGGTAGCCAGATGTTTAGTTCTCATTCTGATTCAATACAGAATTTGGACACCCTGAAATCAGCAGGTTTCCAAGTCCACCAAGCCAAAACTAGTCACCAGAACCTGAAAGCTGCACCTTCAGCAAAACAAGAAAAGACCAAAAAAGTTATGACTAAATGGAGACAGCCATCTAGAACTGCACACCTGGATGCATTTCACTGTCACCGAGGTTTCTGTTATAACACTAGCTGCCATCTGTCCTTTGGAGGCAAATACAAGCAAAACCTTCAAATGACAGCCCTACTCTCCTGTGTCCATGAGAAGCAGTTCTGACGAAGGAGGAGTAGACTATAAAAATAGGTCTTCAGAGGTCAACCAGGACTGAGGTGGCTCTGGACCTCACAAGCACCACTGGATTAAAGAGTCCCACTACAAATAAGGCACTGGACTGAGCACTGAACTTCTAGTATTGAATATTAGCTTTGCCTACCCCTCCAGGCAAATCACTTCACTCTCTGCCTATCATACTCTCTCTCTCCTCTATTTTAAGTGTAAATATGACAGAACATACACAGCTTCTCTCTATGATATTGCTGACAGTAAAGATACAAAGCCCAGATTTTAGTTAGGGTCTTGAGGCACTCAAGTGACAACAGCATGGTATTTAGAAATCGTATTCTAAGCACAACAGTGAGAGTTTCTACCCCAATGAGCCCTTAACAAGTCTTCCATATGCTCAAAAAGTTTACCTGTCCAAAGCTGTAACCATCCCTGAGTAATTTTAGATTCATGGACTGCTGTCTATGAATCTTTGGTATCTTAACCAGCTGAAAGGCTTGAAATTAAAGAGACTGGTATTAAGGACTTAGTTTGGATTAGAAATTGATCTCAAAGAGTCTAGTCCAAACACTGTTGAATCTTTTCTAAATTAAATAAACGATTTTTAACATTAACTTTTTCTTTTCTAGGGATCATCTAGTAAAACAAAAATTTATTTATTAAAACTTTTCTATTTATTTATTTAAACTTTTCAACTCAAACAATTTCAATTCTCTAGTTAAAGGATAAACATTCATTTACATGCAACATATAATCACTGGGTTTTGCCCACTCTGGTATAAATATGGTTAACTAGATTACCAGAGCAGCAACTTGTTGAAAGTCAACCAAATTTCTCAAAGATATCAAACAGCATTTTCTAAATGATAAAAAGACCACAGCTTTCATCTCCAAAAGTCACAAACATCACTGTAGAGAGAAATGGACATTTATGAGAGATAAAGGGGTTTGTTAAGTGTTCAAAAGTTCTTCTGATATCAAAACTGATTGATGATGTTTGACCTTAGCAGTGTGGATCAATCAAAAAATGAAAGCATTTTGAAGGATCCTTTTAAAACCATAGACCCATGAGAAACCATAAGAAGTTTCAGCCATGGGACTTTTCTATTCAACATCCAGAAAGTGGTTAAGTTTGTATCCTCATTCAAAGTGACAAGCAGCTACAATATTCCTATTATCTGAACACATTAAGTCAATCTACTTCAAGGTATATAAAACTGACCTAGGTGCAAAAGGAATAAGTCTCCAATACATTTTTCTGAACATTTATTTTTGAGAACTTCAAAGTTTTTAGAACTTGTGAATTCCAGGTTGTTTTGGTGTCTAAAAAATTCACTCCCAAGAAATCACTGTAAGTAGTTCTCCCTATATAAATGATGCAACTCAATACAGCAAGCAATGTATATCTAAAATACATTCATTCCTCTAGAGGCGTCATTCAGATAGTTTATAAGTTCCAGCCAAATCTGTAGGCCACCAAAATAGGATTGGTATTGTTTCTGTTGGGGTAAAAAGTTGCTTCAAGGTATTAGAGATCAAAATGAAGATTAAAGGTGCTGAAATATGTGGTAGGCTTTCTAAAGACCTGTGAAATCTGGATTGGTCTGTTTATTTTCATGCAGGATGTATCTTTTGGTAAAATGGGAACTGCAATGTTAAATTCCTGCTTGGTGGTTTGAGGTTTTAAAGGAGATATGTCAATTATTCTTTTATTGATTTAGGAAATACTTCTCTGAATGTACCCAAAAAGGAGCTTAAAAGGCACTACTCCATTTTATGAATCTGAATAAAGAACAGTGTGATACAATATTTATGCTAGCTACACCCAGTAGTAAGATCCTTCTCTTCACCTGGTGCTCGGATTACTCTCTCCCCTCCTCATCTTTTTTCCTAGTTTCCCCATTTCTCTGTACTAAGTTTAGCTTCTGCTTATCCTATCTTCAAATGTCCTTTTTCAGTCAGCTCCCCTTTCCTCATAATCTTTTCTTCCTACTTTTTCACCTTCCTGAGCCAGCAGTACCAGTGTCTAAGATCTTTCCGTGGCTTGAGAAGCACAGCTGCTAAAAACTGAGAACCTCACAGGAGCTGAAAACCACAATATCAATACATTTCTATACAGATGGTGTTTTGGACAGCGGGCAATGCAAAATGCTGGGAGTAGATTCTAACCCACTATCTTTCCCTTGGAAAGGATGGAATAATAATGATAGAGCTTGAATCCATCATTAACCTTTTCCCTCCACTTTCATCCTTCTTCAAAATCACAATGGTCACAGTTACCATTTTAAATGTGGCTATGAACAGGGTTGTTTTAAGTTAGTATCATTCTTTGAGGCTAACCACTCTACTCTGGGCTCCTTAACTTTCACAAACTTCGTTTTTCCTAAGCATTTTCTGGAACTCATCATTGGGTAAAAATAGTAAAGCGTTATTCTGAGGAATATTTTTTCCTGCCTGTTAATGTATTTCCTCATAGCTCTGTCTTGTGAAATTAAACATGTGCTCAGAAAGGAGTCTCTGCTAAAGAAGCTTCCAATAGCTCATCAGTTCGAAGCAGACCTAGTATTCATTTCTTCTGACAAAGTATCATCCTTGCCTTGAGCAGTCAGGCAGTTTCTTTATCACATGGCATATGAAACATCTGTACAAGAAGGCCAAACTGCTCCTGCTGGGTTCATTATTTTGATAGCTTCCCAGGCAAAATTAACTGCTTTGTCACCATATTCATTTTGACTGCCCCACAGATTGAAACCAGCAGTAATTACTCCCCATCCCTCCAGCACTTTCCATGGCAGTGGACTGTTTGTTCCCACACTTTATCTTCATGAGGTGTTGTTATGCCACTGCTGATGCAAACAGCTGGTCAGTTTTTACGATGGGTATATTATCATCTGCTGTTACTGCGCAATCTGTAATACATTTGATTGCCTTCTCTCCTGCTGTCAGTAGAGATCTACCCATCACGCAGCCCACACAAACTTTCAATTAGAAACACTTCTGCAAAAATTAGATGATAAAGCATCATGACATAAGATAGACTAAGTGAGTAAGAGACAGGTCTTATAATATGCAAGACCGTATCTGAATAATACATTTAGCCAGATGTTATATGGCCTAATTTTCAGGGATCCTTAATAGCACGCACAAGTGAAATGTGAATCAGTGTTTTGCAGAGAAGCCATTAGCCAGGCCAGGATCTCACTGTGTGCTGCAGGACTATAAAACAACAACAGTGTCTACTGAAGTAAGTTATAGCTTAATACATATGGCTATACAACTAACAGAGGAGAGGCAAGTAGGCAACAGGGATCAAAGTAATGACAGGATGCTTCAGTACTTCCTAAAGTTAAAGCTTACTAAATTGTTTTTTTATTTCAAACGACTACATTATTTTGAAGACTCGCATGGCAAAGCGCAGAGAGCTCGCTCACCTTGGATGCCAGTCCTGGGAGCTGGCTCCGCTTCCCACCTGCAGCCACTGTCCTAACACTGTACAGGAATGAAGTTCGAGTGAAGTGTTTGCCAGGCAAGGGAAGGCAGAGGAATGTGGGGAAGCAAAGGATGAATTCTGCAGAGACCAGCCTCACCGCATGGCGCACAGTTCATCAGGGCAGCCTAAAAGCTTTATTCAAAGTCAAGCCTACCTAACTAGCTGGGCACCTTTTGTGCCACGGCAAGATTTGAATCAGCATTTCTGAGTCTACCCTGGGGCTTCCTGTGTTCTTAACACCCGGTGACCAGTTCATATTACAGTGGCTGAACCGAGGAGCTGAGGACAATTACACCACGTAACACCATTTTGTGGATCAGTAACTCATTCAAGTGGTGGACGAAATAGCACAGCAGGACCCTGGCTGACAGCCCTAGTGCAGGTCACAGAAAAGGATGCTTTTAGCACAAATTAACTAAAAACATGCAAAGCATGAATTTGGCTGAACTCCACTGACATGAGCAGAGCTCTGTTGAATAAGAATCTGGTTGAATATAGTGAACAGTTATTCGTAGAGCACACTTGCAAATTAACAACCCAGAGAGCTACAGGAGCTTCAATAATCCCAGTTTTTAACTTTTTCCCCTTGTTTCCAGTCTTGAAATTTCATAGGCAAAGGTCATCAAGAAAACTTTTTTAAAAGTACCAAGCATCTTTTGCATTTTGCTATTTCCATGGAAACCTTTAATACCTTGCACAGCACAACATGTTCTTTAAATGCACTAAACTCAGGAGAGACTGCACTTTGTCAAGAGAAATGGATAGGCTTGTATTACTGCTGGCAACACACTTAATATAAACAATGTCTTGCACTTTCCTTCAAGTGAGTTTATCCTACATTTTCCTCTGAAAGAAAATGACCCCACAACATGGAAAAAGGATACCAAATCCCAGCAAGTGGTTTAGGGCTGCCTCACGAAGCAGAATTGCCCAGTGCAATTCCTCTGTGCAGACACGCTGTGGTACGACAGACAGCTGATCTCTGATACTGTTCTGGTGGCCTATTTCTCCTGGCAATTTGTCCATAAAAAACCCCTGGCATTCTTATTAGCAAGGCTGGCCAAGACTTGAGTGGGTGTCGAAATTGAAGCTGCAGGGCTCATCGTTCCAGGTCACTGTGAGCACACGCCGTGTCACAGACACCTGGGGACGGTCTCCTTGCTCCCGTTTGTGCCGTTGGTGCTGTGTCAATACAGTTAAACTTCACTTGCCAGAGAGGTCAGTCCAATACATGTCACAAACATTAAGAAAAAGTCATTAATATAAATTACAACCACAGCTGCCAAGTACTGGAAAAAGCTTTGCGTAGCTGTAACCGATAATTGTGCAATGCTGTCAAAACTGTATCAGAAACTAGATCATCACACACACCCAAAAAAAGTATTCTGTTCCACCTCATTTTTGTCTTAAACAGTGTGATGAAATTGCAATTTCCAAAGAAATACGTACTTCTTCCTGATCATGCCTGTTACCTTTAAACACACACACATTCAGGAATACAAAGGATTATCTGTTAGTTCTCATAACATACGCAACAGACACAAGACACATGCTGCGACATACTGCACTTGTACTTCCACCTACTGTAAATAAGATAGTAAGTTTGCAACATAAAAGATCAATAAAGGTTACTAGATATTGCAACCAACTGAACAACTTCAAGCAGTCTATTGTTTGCCACTGGTAGAAGAACATTTAAAACTGACAGGAAAGATGGCTTTTATAGAAGTTATATTCTTAATGCAACTACTATTTGGGGAGAGGTGTAATTACCATTAGCATTAGTTCTTTAAAACCAGATTTTTAGTAACCTAGCGAAAATTTCTCTGAGTTCTAGTTAGATGGGTGGGGAAGAAAGAGAGGTAAATTAAGGGGGGATAAAAAGGATGCCATCACATCAGTAGATCACCACAGAGCTGTCTTCCAGGCACAAGGTGAACCATCAGGACTCTTTCTATCTTGCAAAAAGGCCAATGTTTAAAAGTTCACTCCCCTTGAGCCTAATTCTGTTCCTATTTAGGTAAAAGGCAAAGCTCCCATTGACTTCAAGTGGGAGCAGAGCAGGGTGAAAACCCAGTGTTTCTGGAAAACATTTCCATAAACGCAAATCCAGCTTCTTTAATGTCATGCTCTCGCAGTCACCTATGGATCATAATGAAATATAAATACTACATTTGCACCAAGAGGCAGAACCAACATCAGGAACTTTTCCTATCTAATATATCATTACAATGAGATCATTCATGGCCTGGGGAATTCGCTAGCTAAATAAGCAAAAGCAAAAAAGGTAAAGATTTTCAAACAAATTGTCCAAAATGGCAGGAGTCTGTGGCAGAACTACCACCACAGATTTTTCCAGCCCTCGAGAACCATGCTCAGTCCTGCTGTGTTCCACCTCCATCAGCATCTTCATGCTCTCTGCATTGATATAAATATTAACAACTTCACACTTTTTCCTGGTGAAAACCAGGAAAGCTCCTTTCGGAAAGGAGTTTTGGCACCAAGGCAGAAAAGTTATCTGACAGAAGCTTGGGGAACCCACTCTTCTCTACAGAGACACACCCCATAAGCTATAAAGATTTCAAGCTGGGGCAGTCAGGACTATTTATACGAATGACAGCTCTGTATTGCATTCTTCAACGCTCTGCCTCACCCACGCAGGCTCAGTTATGCTCCCAAAACTACAGGCATAGATAATACCACACAAGGAAGTAAACAAGAAAAAAATCCACTTAGCTTCTTTGGTCATAAAAACAAGAGAGGCTCCTAGTGAAAAAATGGCAGCAAGAAAGGAAATTTATAGGGACATGGTGTTTCTCCATCCAAAGTCTTCAAAGGATAGCATTGCAAAAGAGGACAGAGTTTAATCATCAAGTCCAGTGCTGCAGTTAAGAACATACATCTACTGAATTTATACCCAAGAGACTTTGTGCCTTCCCTTGCAATGATGTGCCAGTCCATTCCTTGGATGCTTGTTCCTGTTCAGGATTCTCCTTTCTTAAGCAATAAATCCAGTGGGCTTGTGCGCTGGCAGACTCTCAGGTTTAGCGTGTTTCCAGAAACAGCCGTATTTCTGGCTCGTTTTCCTGCTGCCAACATTCTTGTGCCTCCAAGGGAGCCTTTGTAAATGTGATGTTAGAAATGGCTTTTGAGACAGTTTCCCCAGGTAAAAAGTGGCAGATATAAACTCATTGAGACACTTGCAAAAAAACCCTCTAAGAAAAAACAGGGACTAAAAAAAATCTTGCTGCACTGATTAAACTGTCAAGCAAGAGGAGTCCATTACAAGACTTTCTCTGTATTAGTATATTAATCTCAGATTTCTCCAGATCAGGTGAATTTTACATTGAAAGAAACACCAGTAGAGAAAGCTGAACACTTATTCTTGATCCTCTGAGTCTTACATCTTACGTATTTAAATGGAACAAGGCATGTATATCTATTTCTTATCATGCAGATACAGGGCATGTATCTCTATCATAGCAACACAAAGGCCACTAAGTCCAAACAATCTGTCTCATGGAATAGTGCATTCCTTTTGCATTTTCACCTACCAAAGTTTAATCAATGAATGTTCTGATCTCTCTGATAACAAGTTCCCTGTCTCATTTTGATAAAAATAGCCCAATAGAACTTTACACACTGGCATGTGTTTACACACAGTGAATAACTGGTCCAAGGAGGCTCTCAGGAAATATTCAGTCCTTTCAGAGTCTCCATCAGCATTTGGAACACACACATTTTCAGCTTACAGCTGTATATACGAGAGATTAATAGAAAACCCAATGCCTCAAGCTTCATTGAAGTACAGTTGTAGCAGTTAGTTATCTGCTTCTCCAGGTAAAAGAGCAGCTTCAATTAAAAATTACTCCCTTCTACTCTTCATCACTTTAGTCCCTTCCATCCCTACTGGCTGGTTTGGTTCCTAAAAGAAGTTACCAGCTAAGACTGATCACGCACGGAAGACGATGCATTTACTGAAAGAAAGATGACAAAGAACGTGCATTTTGCCTTACTTCTCTAGAAAAAGCCTTCAACAACTCTAAACCTGATGGACATAGGAAAACCAATGGAAAAATAACATACAAAACGTGCAGCAGAATAAACCAGAGATCTTTGCAGATTGTATCTGACAGTCCTCTGCATCACGTATTGTCACTGTATCATTGAATTGCTGCATGCACGCACGCTCCCAATGGTTTACTAGAACAAAAAATAGGTATCATCTACAGCACTGGCTCAGTGACCAGAATTTTTGGCATTTTGAGGCTGTTGATGGTCTGTACGATAGCAACTGAATCTTAAGTCACTTCCACACAAATCCACTTGACTCCATGACTTCAACATCATTGGTAAGTGGAGCACTCAAACACCCTCTCTACCACAGTAGTTAAAGGTTTGATCTTGTAAACCTCTTTCCTGAGAAGTAAAACCTCCAGCAGAATATGCTGCTGATCAGCACAGGGAAGTCTGGAGTACTTCTCCACTCAGGTGAGACTCATGTAGAAATAACTCCTCTACTGTACACCACAATTCTGTTTCACAGCCTTCAATCACAACCAACATTGTACTATCTAGGCTTTCTTGCAAAACCACTCAGTATTATTTGTAAACTTTTGAAGAGAAACAATAAGAGCTAACTGCACCTTAGTAGATTCTTTCTTTACAAGCTACTCCTTTTAAGGCCGCACTGCAGAAAATTTAGGAGAGAGCAGTGCATGATGAGACAACACAGATCTTAATCAAGATATACATGTTGTGGCAAAACCTATAGAATGAGACACATAATTCCATATTCACTGACAACAGAGGATGTTTTTCTTCCTACCCATACTTCTCCCATCTCTATATTTGGAATTACAGTGAAACATATGTTCCCAGTACCATAACCACCACTGGGTATCTTTAAAGCTTTACTGTATAAAAAGTCTGAGATACACCAGCTACAATCAAAATGACTAGAGTGAATTATTCCCCAAACAGGACCCATCCTGTTTTACAGCTTATGAGC
This sequence comes from Haliaeetus leucocephalus, assembly GCF_000737465.1. Classification (NCBI taxonomy): domain Eukaryota; kingdom Metazoa; phylum Chordata; class Aves; order Accipitriformes; family Accipitridae; genus Haliaeetus; species Haliaeetus leucocephalus. The sequence goes on from NW_010972437.1 coordinate 23,076,047, forward strand.
AAATATCAGGATGGCCTGTTCACCAAAGCACATGAAGCCTATTAAGATATGTTCATGGTTTTTCATACCATAATTTTGACCTTTTCATTTTCCAATTATTTCTCTCAGTAACTGAAAAGATTTGTTTTATGATACTCATAATTTAGGGGGCCTTGGCAAGTGTGTACAGTACCTTTCAGCATTGCTGCCAAACAACTTGAGTTAAAGTAATAAATCAAGTCATAACTGTCCTCTGCTGATAAGCAGAATTACCAGCAACACATGCCTCATAGCTTAAGGATACTAGTTATTTGTATAATTTAAGTCCTACCGTCACCTAAGAGAAATGCACACAAAATATAATCACAAAGCAGCAGTGACGTGTTACACAAACATGGCTAATAATTTTAACTTTATTGCTGTCCTTCCCACTGTGATCTGGAAGAACTTTGTTAGTTAGCAATTGCAAGCAGTGGTATACTTCATTCAAAGAAAAATGAGGTAGAAGAGCAGTTTTATTATTCATCAGGACACAGCCTACTCCTTTCATACAATTTGTTTTCGTTTCAGCTGCCTGAACTTTGGAAAAGCAAATACTTTAATAAATCGACACAAGGGCATTGTAGTGTCCTTGACACCTTTGTAAGCCTCCTGTTAAGGTCCAATCCTGCACCTGCTTTCTCCCATACAGCTGTATGTACTTCAAGTCACCATCTCCTTTTTCAGTGTCACATTTACATCTGAGGGAACAGCATAAAGGATGGCGGAGAAAGGCATCAGCAACTATCTGTATACTACCATCACTGGATGTATTTTGTGTGCAGTCAGGATGCAAGGATTGGCATTGATATGTATGGTATCATAAAATACTAAGGCATGAAACATATGCAGTATTGTGCATATCCTTTGCCCTGCTCTGAGGTGAGCACAGCCATCCTGGAATGAACCGCTTTAGAAAAGCTTTACAAAATTAAAGGTATTGTCTTCAATGCCTCACAAGCCTAACTTGCTGCTTTCCTTTGGCTAACCTGTCTCTGTCTTGCTAGGCGTCCCAGGTCAAGAAAGAGTTCTTCACCCAACTGGGGCTGGCTCCCCTCCTTAAGAGATGCAACGCTTCCTCATCAGCTTTAACCATGTGGGGTTTGTGACTTCTCATGCCAGCCAGAAGACTCACCTAGTGCAAATGAGAACAAAGAAGCGCCAGATGATTGTATCTGCGATGGCAGAGATGAGCCCACGGGCCAGCAGCAGGCAGGGGAGCAGTCTGTCCATCGTCCCCAGTCTCCCACCTCCACCTCACAAGGTGCAGGTGGGAGGCAGAGAATGGCAATCTACGCATGTCGGGGCCTCGGGAGAATCTTGAGGTGGCAGGCAGGGAGCAGATGGCAGCAGAGCCACAGCTACTGCCCCTCTCCCTGTTTGCCTGTCCAGAGAGCTGTAAGTCAGTGTGCAGCAGAGCAGAGGGACAGCGCAGTGACCTGCCAGCAAGGGCCATCAGCTCCCTCCTAGGAGGGATTTTAGTTGAATTCGCCATTCCTACTGGCTGACTTGTGGGTGCTGTCTGGCCCCAACCGTGGCTCCAAGGGCGCAGTCACACCCCCGGGGACTTGTCTCCTCCCGTCCTTCGTTACAAGAGTACAGTGTCAAGTGGGGAACTCAGCGGATGGCGAGAGCTGACCAACCCTCGTCAATGCTGTGAGGGCTGTAAGGTCACATCTGGAAAGGTTTCTGTGTTTTGTTAGAAGATGAACACAGGCATGACCATAAAAGGAGTATTTTTACATCCAAAAATGTTGTAAGAAAGGGTTCAGGTTTTTATTTGCCAATTATGAAGACATTTATTTCAATCTCTAAATTCAGAGCAGAGAGATTTTGCAGCAAAAGGCATGCTATTTCAGTGCCAGAGAGTTCATTTTTCTTCTTCCCAGTGGAACATATTTTTCATCCTGACACTTTCTGAGTACAGAAATGTGCAACAGAGAAAGCCTGGAGGTCTAGCGAAATTCCATAGGGCTGAAAGAGCCACAGCCTCTCCCTGCTGTGCAGCTCCCGCATGAACTAGGGTACACTTATCTCTGTAGCTGCCCAGGAGCTTTCCCCAGTATTGTGCCACCACAGAAGACAAAGCGCTGCAATGAATTCATTTCTAAGCAACTATTTTAACCGGAGAGAGTAAAAGCACTATAGACAGAAGGGGAAAGATTAAACTATACACAGAAAAATTGTTTGGGGGAAAAACAAGTGTTGAAACAGTGGAAGCCATACAGTCTAACAGCACAGGATAGATCTAGAATCTCAAACATAACCTTGAATTGCTGCAGGGCTTTATTTGTCCATGCCCCTCTCTCCCCTCACCCATAAAACCAGGATTAAATCTTCCTTTGCAGAATTGTTAAAAAGGCATTGCCATTTACCATCTGTTCAACATCCTACTTACCTAGTCTTGACAGGCAACACCTTTCTCCTAGTTCTCAGAATAAGAAGCAGAGTTGCAAGAGTTGTCAAAGATTCTGCCTCTCCCTGAGAATTACCATCTTTAAAAATTATATTAGCAGTTTAGGAAATTAATTCTAATTAGCTGGCCTGGCAGGTTGCTTGGACTGGAATATAAACTTGGTTTAGGAGAAACATAGGCATCAGGGAGGGAGGTGATATTTTGCTTTTAAAAATGCATCTCCAGTGAAATCAGGCCAAGAAAGGAGTAAAGCTACACATTTGTCTGGCACTTTTTTGTTGACTTGATGACAATTTTGTTGACTCAGAACTCTGAATTCTGACATCACCTTGTTACAAAAGAAGCATTTTCAGCCACATGTTATTTTTCTACAGGGATTTGACTCATTCTTCCAAACTTTAATTTAGAATCAATTGTTTGCTGTGTTATTTTCACACATAAAAGGCAGCACTGGCTCTTATTACCCCACAGAGATTTTTAAAAGCCTAGAATATAGTTGTGGAATAAGTAGCTCCCTTATTTAGGGAGAGGACAGAGAGGGGGAGGAGAAGCACAAAAACACCTTCAATTGCTCAAATCACTTAGTTAGCCAAACATCCTAATGCCTTTCTTTTTGTTTGAAAGAGCAATTCTCTAAGCCACTAGAGGTTGCAAGTTCATGCAACTCAAAGGCTAATAAAACCATTTGACTGCCATTTCTGAGTGGGTGGAAGCTCTCTTCTGAATCCATTTGGAAATGAAGTCACCCACACATCTCCATACTTGATAAAGACCATAGGGCAAATGACCACCTGCCAGCAGTGAGCAGGAAAAGGAGGAGGGGAGAAATAGAACAGAAAAAAATCTAACACAGGTTTTCCAAGCTGTATAATTGTGACAATATGCTAGAAACCAACGTTAAACTGCTTTTTATTCCTCAGTAAACCTACTGGGATATGGATAAGTAGGTTTTTCATAAGGATTTTTCTCTGCCTCTCTGCCCTTGTAGGGCTCAAAACTACACACAGACTTATTATAAAACAGTTCCACAAATTCACCAAGATCAGTACGGTGCCTTTTAAGATATGTCTCAAGCAAAGTTTTGATCTGTGAATCAAAACCCTGCATGAAAAGGACATGGAGATAATGCTGCTTAGCAAATCAAGCATCTTCTCCAAGTTGCAACAGTTCACGTGATCAACTTTTTAGCATGATGAGAAACACATACTGTCTTAAAACCCACAGTCAGCTGAAGCAACACTATTACACCGATTTGAAGGCTGAACTGATAAGGCAGGTAACATCTTCCCCAAGTGGGGGGATACAATGAAACTTTTTTTAAAAAAAACCCAACACTACAAAAATGCATACGAACTTTCCTGGAAATGTACTACTCGCTCCTCTGCCCCAACAATCTCAGCCCTGACAAGTGTCCTGTGTGCATTATGCAGTGAACTGTAAATTTGGGCTTAATCTAGGTCTTGTGTCTGGCCCAGTGGCCCTTGGCTGCCTTGGCATTCTGGAAGGACTGACCTGGCATATCTTTTACTAGAAGGCCTCATCCCACTCTAAAACCCAGCCTGCACAAAAAAAGACTGAAAATCTGAAATGGTTTCAAGGAAAAGTTACTAGAATTATCTGATCTTGAGAACAGATCATAAGGAGCTCATTTACACAGCTCAACAAAAGCAAAATGGGGAGGCAATTATTCATATGCAGAAAAGAGAACTGATGCCACAGAGCTCTTAGTCTTGCAGATAAAGGCAGAACATTATCAGAATGTTTTCCGTTGGAACATTCCAATGATCAGAATTTGAGAAACGAGATATTCAAGCTGGAAACAAAAGGCACCTTTTTAACACACAGGTAATTCCTTATTGTGATGGCTTACAGAGGACAACAGTAGTTGACTGTCATTTAGGACCCACTTTAATCGAGACTGAATATTTTTCATGAAGATCCTTTAATTCATCAGTACACAGCCCAGCTGAAAGCAAGAAGTAGTTGAAGTCACACAACGTGTCACATATGAGGTAAAACTGTAAGCCTGAACATAACCATGACAAACTACAAATTAATCTTTGTAGGGCTTTCCCAGCTCAGAGTATGAACCAAATCAATCCAAGTTACTTTGCATGAATATGCAAACAAGCTGTTATCATCCTCAGGCACATTCCCTTCATTGTGGAAGAGATGGCTGCTGAGCAAGGCTGGATTCTGGCACATGCAGGGAAACCTGCCCATACTGCCTTGAGATGAGGTGAGGTGGTGGAACGGAATGCACAGCTCCTCTCACACACAACTCTTACTGCTCCTCCACTGCCATCCCCAGAGCAACACACAGTTCTTATTCCCTGCAGCAGTACCCATAAATGCTCAATTTGATTACATCAACACAAAGTGATGCAGGTTTCTAGACATTCCCCATTTTATAGATTAATTTTTTTTTCCCCCTCTTTTCCACAATCACTCACTAAGCATGGGCACAGCACCTAGCAGAAGGTCAAATGGAGACATCTCATGTTTTTGAAGCTGAAGGCTATGGCCTCTACACTCTCAACATCCTCTAGTCAGAACAATGTCTAAAATTTACACCTGGATGCAAACACTAGCATTTGCCTATTTTACATGAACAGAAAGCCCAGATTTGAAGTCTTTGAGCTTTAGAACAAGGTTGTATTTTTGCTTATGTTGTACAGCTGATTTCTTATAGTAACAGGATATAACAGAACTAGGGCAATCTAGCTTGCTCAAGAAGTGATGACAAAAAATATAGCATCACTAAAAGATACTCATTTCTAAACACTGGATAGACTGTACATATCTGTGTTATAAGCTAAACTTGCTGTAGTGGGGTGCATATTCCTTTTATTAGCAGTCATTCAGAATATGCTACACTGAAGTAACTTTGCTGCTAGCAAATAATGCCCTACTCTTAAACTTTCTGCAATAAAAGCTTTATACCACATTGTTATTAATGTATCTCATAAATGTTATTATCTTCGGGATGCTCTTCCGAGTAACTGCTTTGAATTGCGAAAGCTGGCTGAAAGCCAGCCATAGTGACACTGAAATGAAAAGATCCCTGAAAGCTGAAACACAAGAGTGATACTCATCAGAAACTAAAGCAAAATGTCAATATATTTTAGATTTTAACATTTTAAGTAAACCATGACCTTCTCTCTCTGAAAACTTCAATGTAGTTGTTATATAGAACAGGTTCCCCATCAAAACTTCAAGAGACATAGCCATTAAAAACTCTAGAGAAAAAACATCCAGCTCATTCAGCATAAGAACATTGCATTTGACAATTTCTCATGCTTAAACAGTATAATTTGGTGGGTCCCCCACTACATTAGACTATGCACTGTTTTCTGAGACGTATGCTTGTAACAGCTGAAGAATGATGCAGGGCCATAGAGAAAATAAATGCCTTCATGTGAACTAGGAGAGGATAGCAGTTATGAAGAAGTGGATAGGCAGTCAACAAGGTGTGACAAAGACTGTATTGCATGTAGGTCCTAATGTAAGGCTGTTCTTTAGGCATTATCAAGATGAAACTTCAAGTGAGGCCATGCAACTTGACAACCTGTAGCAGAGCTCACCACTAAACAAACAAATGGAGAGAATCTGTGAATCAGAAGACTTAGCCTTTCTTCCTCCTGCTGCTGCTGTGTCACAAAAACAACACAGAAGTCACAGGATCCCTCCAAGTCCCAGCTCCTTGCCAATGGAAGTTAGAGAAAAAGCATCTCAAGAATGTTTTTTACTTTTGTGGGACAGAAATGACTCATGCTTGTACCAGTGATGCAAGGCCAAGCAACTTACACAGCTTGTTGAGCATGTGCAAACACAGTTACATGCGCTTGGGCAGAAACACTAGTTCTTTCACTCTTATTTCAGGATGTCTCTGCTGAGTTATGGTGAAGCACACCGGAGAAGAATATAACTGGGGGATAGAGAGAAAGTGAGACCGAGTTTTGTTAGGGAGCTCACCAGGGAGGCCAAAGTGAGAAATCCATCTGTCCTCCTCTTACAACTAAGAGCAGAGCATCACTACATGACTCACCTGAAACACTGTGACTCTCCCTCAGCAGAGATCAGCACAGTCTTACAAAATAGGCTGTGCAAGGCTGGCAGTGTCCAACCAGACCAAGAGGAAAGACTGTTAGGTTACGCAGAATCTGGTCTCCCATTCACCACTGTGCGGGGATGACTTTTTAAAACGTGAGGCTCAGGGAACTTCATCTGTCTTGAGCTCAGTAACAGAATGATGTCTCACCCCAATTAAAGTAATGTGGGATTGAGAAAGTTTGCCTGTCTTTGATACAATTATCAACCAGGGTGGGGAGATAAATCACCAGAAACAAAGCACTTAACGAATTGTCATTGATACTCTGTGTGCTTTCCTTCACCTTCCTTCTCTTGATGAGAAAGGTAAAAATTAAGGTTGTGTTTTAGCAACAGTGCAACAGGCTATGAAGAATCTCCCTGCTGAGCAATCCCAAAACATACCAGACATTTGCTAGCCTCAAATATAAGACAATTTTGATATCCCAATTTTGTCTTTTGAAATTCCTGTTCCTATTACTGAGGCTTGCATTCTTACAGAGGCTGCTTAATCCCATCACAGCCAGGGCATCCTGAGGCAGCTGTATGGGTCACATAACTAGTACATAAGGAAACTGTGGTCAAGGTGGAAAAACAGCTGAAGATGGATTTGATCAACATGGACTGGGAATGAGGATGAAGCAACTGCAAGCTGAGATCACAATAAGCTAAGAGGAGAACTGGGATTTCATGAACTGACGCAAGATACTGCTTTCTCCTTACCAGTCCAGAAGGGAAGACTCTTTCAGGCCATCTGTGATCCACTCTAGGATGGGCTTAGATCTGTATGATTTTCAGGTGTCACGGTGATGACAGTGAAACAAACACAAGGAAGGAAGGCAGGCTAAAGAAATAAAGTTGGGTCATTGTAAATATGAACAGCATCTTTAGTTAAAGCCCCAACTATACTGTATTTGGTAGACGACAAACACTGGCTTACAGATCTGCTCACACCAGCATCCCAGAGAGCTACCAACGCTGTTAAAATGGAAACCCCACCAGACTTTGTAATTGAAACCAGATTTTTCCTCACAAAGTCTTAGTTGTACATAGCATTTTAGGCATGAAGCACAGTACAGTGAAAACATCTCTCCTAGTTCTTATAATTTGGTAGATAAAGACTAGAGGAAAATATCCCACAAGTTTTTTCTGCCTTCACTGAGAGGTTTGCTTTTTCAGGCAAATGCCTCACACTTGAAGGCAGTGAGGCTGGCTGAAAGCCTCAAGATCACAAGAATTATTTAAAATACCAAAAGGGGCGGGAACCAAGCCAAAAAACATCACTTCGAGGCTATGCATCATGGAGATGAGACTGTAAAGCCCAAGAGTATAACTACGATTGCTTCTGCTTTGAAAAATTGTTCAGCGGTATTTCTCATTTCTAAAGAATAAAGATGTCATAACAAAAATTAGAGCTTGTCAACAGTAAGAACAACTGAAGGAGGATTTATTTATTTGTTTGTTTAAGTGAGAGAGACAGTGCAAACAGACCATGGAGGTCCTTCTGAGACCCCAGCCTTGGGGTTAACTGGCTTCCAGTCTAGTCTCCAACAGGCAATCCTTACCCTATAAACTACTGCATATAAATGTAATCCTAATGTGACGCACAGCTATGAACACAGATATTGCTGCCTATCAACATAAAACATGTAATTCCCCAAGTACTTGAATTAAGGAAGTGGTTTCCTGCGAATCTGCATCTCGGGCTCAGTGAAGTCTCACAGCACAAGCTTTGAGCAAAGCTCTTCCCACAGCTGGGACCGTGTTTCAGGGCTCTGCCCTGGGCAGATTCTCTAGTGACCATAGGAAGAAGCTCATCTGTAGTAACACAGTTACCCTTGAGACTTCTACCAGTCTGTAAAATTTGGCTGTGATTGGCCAATGGGTTAAAAAAGGGAGGGGAAAATAAGAAGGAAAATATATGCAGAACCAGCTTCATCTTATATGCTTGTTTCCTATGGAAACAAGGCTAAACCCAACACGTTACAAAATGAACAGTCAGTTTAATGCCAGTTCTGTTTCACAGCATAAGATGACAGAGAAACCTCAAGCAGCAGAAAGTATTTGTCCTTCATTGCCTCGAGCAGGAATCTCTCTAATAGTTGCACTGATACCTTTTTCATGTTGTCTTGCATTATGGCAGTGCAACAGGGAGGGGAGAAAGGAGAGAGAGCAGATGTCACTAGATTTTGAACACACCGTTAGCATAGAGATATCACAATACTGAAGCGCTGCTAAAGAGCCAAATTAATGATGTCTAACTAGATGGTGTAGATTTTTTTTTATTATCCTATCCCCTGTCCAGAAGTCATATAGCTTGCTCCTCACTGATGTGGTTGTCATATATAAATAATGCATAGTACACAAAAGGAGAGGGCAAAAAGAAAATATATGGACATCTGTATATTTAAGCTTGCCAAGTGTTGCCATTTGTCTACATGTACAGTTCTCGGAGCTACGAAAGAACAGGAGAAGCTCAAAACACCTTTGCATTTCCAAGCATCTGCTTTCTTCTCTGTAGTGTGACCTCTTTTAATGTCACCATGAACCAGCATCATTTTAAGTCAACTGGACACATTCTAACCCAGAAGAAAAGAATTACTTTCCAAGCCCCTCCTAAGTCACTTGCTCTTAGTGCCATGTAAAGCTCTGAATCATCCATACATACAACTTACTTTTAGGAAGGCAGCTTTGCAGAATAACTTAATTTCTGTTCTTCAAAATCCACAAGAAGCCATCTAAATTACCCACATGCGGGAAGATACTAACTTCACCAGGCAGATAACTAAGCTAAACACCAAAGGCTCAAGTACCTTGTACATGAGCTAAAAGAAAAGTCTGCTAGGTAAAAGCAATAGCAGAAGACAGAAGGTATTTAGAAGACCCTTGGTCTACTTCTAGTCAAGTTACTTACCAGCTTAGCAACTGCCTTTTCCAGATCTCCCACTTACCTGCTCATCTGCTCCGGATAGAGACTGCTACCTACTGCCCATTTTCTTGGGGCCCAACACAAGTGAGCTTTGCTGGTGGCTTCTTCACACTACCAGAGAGCAGACTCTGGGATCTGCCACTAGACAGATAAAAACACCTTCAGCTTGCATGGAACTGCTTTGTTGCAAAGGAAATCCTGTCCAAGAACAACAGCCCTTCAGTGCTCTAGCAGGCTTGCAAAATCCTCTGAAAGAGGAACCTGCAGTGTTGGCCTTCTACACACGGTTCCCAACACACAAAACGAAAGGCTGCTCTTTAGAACTGCTAGGAGGGAAATCATGACCTTCATTCAGCCAGCTACTAGGCAATGCCATGTCATCCTTCTATCTTCCAAGCTTCACCAAACACCACTGAGTTGCAAGCATAACATTTTCCATTGCAAAACACTGATGCCTCCCTACAGTCAAGTCTGCCACCACATTTCCAGAAGTACTCCTACGTCTTTATTAATAACTTCATGGGCAGGAGACAGCCAATCTTCCAGTCATTGGTCAAAACAAACGTTTCTTGTTGTTTTTTTTCTGTAATTTCAGATTTCTTCTCATCAGAGATTATGCTGTACTCCAGCACCCACCAATCAATAGTTACCTAAGATATTGTCTCAATATCCCCCTTGGAAAGTTAAAAGACGCCATTCTGACACACAAACACTGCCAATTAACTACACAGGGCCTTATTTTCCAATAGAAATAGTAATTCACATATTTGCCCAACTCTTCCTAAAGATTAAGCTTTTTCTCAGCTAGCCACATTGTCAAAATGCACAGACATTTGGCTGTTCCTAATTTATTCTAGAATTTTACCAAGGAACTGAGTAGCTTTTTCAGTCAATAAGTCAACAAGTTTTCACCTAGTCAGACAAAGCAAAGACCTGCGCAAACCTCATTTCTTTGCCCAGCAAAACACAGTTTTTAAGAGCAATCCACCAGCTCATCTGGTAACAGAGAAGTCATCTGTAAGGCAAGGCCAATCTCTTCATTGCAGCCACGGAGAACTGGTAACTCAGAGTAAGGATAGTCTAGGAGAGGAGTAGGACAGTTGTCCACTTAAAACATCTGGATGTAGAAGACAAGCAAGTGCTGATTGTAAAGTGCATTTATCATAACAAAAGTAACCTTCTCTTCCCCAGGGTGATTTCGAGACAAACAACAGGTCCCTAGCTGGAGCCTGTTCCAAAACACGAAGCCTGAGTTTCCATGTCATCTAACCGGAAGGTGTCTTCTTTCTATGGCGACGCTTACTCACTAGCTCACACCACCCACACCACTGCTAGAGAGGACTCTCGGCTCTGAAATGGAGCAGGTTTTCACCCAAGCATGGATGCAAACAAGCCAAGATGCTAAAACGTTCGGAGGGAGAGAACTGACAAAACCTCCATTCAGGCTGCATACTGCCAGTCTGCTCTGGAGTGCTCAGAGCCCACCTGCTCTCACTCACGTGCGTACTCATACCTGGAAGTCCAAACTTCCCCAAACGCCATGTCAGCCTCTGCCACTTCTGATCCTCCCCACCTAATGTTGAGCATTAGGTTATTTCAGACCACTTCTGAATCCCTCAGGACTCTGTCATCATGAAGCAGTGAAGTCAAGTAAGTAATCACCAGCTGGGATTTCCTTTGTCTGTCCTTTTTGACATTAAAAAAGACCAGCATGTTTGATAAGCCCTTAGCCCCAACTCAGGCAACTTGGAGAACAGAACCCCATGTTCAGGCTCCTGGCCCAGTCACTTATGGGAATGGGATATTTCAGAAAGGCGGCACTCCAGACCCTCAGGCCGTAACAGGGAGTCACCTACATCCCACTAACGGGAGGTGTTTTGTACATGAAAATATCTAAGTCCCCATTTCTCCCTAGCATACAGGTGTTGGAATGACGGCTGGGCACTGGATGTCTTCATGTAGCTGGACACAGAATATGAGGCCCTTGCCAAAGAGATGCCTGACTGAACAGGGTTCACCCTCAAAATTTTTTTGGCATGTGTGTCGAGTGAGGAGGAGGTCATGCTGTCCCTACTCAGCTTTAATTAACAGTTTAGAGTATTCAGCCAAGAAAATGAAAGATACCCTACTCAGTCAAAGAACATTTGAATTTATTGTACCCATCTCCCTGCACTATCAGTGCAGTCAGAAAGCAAACACCATGGGAGCAGAAGGAGAACATGACATCACAGCCCGATGGTTAAAACACTCTCATGGAAGCGGGAGGGCTAGGTGCAAGGTCCCATTCCTAGAAACACATAAAACATCTGAAGTGTCTGGAACTACATCTAGGTTCATCCAGCTCTCCCCTCTAGGGATGTAGTTATTGCAATAGCACAGGCTGTTGAAAAATCAGGACTGAAGCATGCAATTCTGATGAATGATGGCAATAAACTAGGATGTGATGAGTCTTCATCTTTTAAAGGCAGCTCTCTCCACTCTTCTGTAGTGCTATGGATCTTTACATTACTTTAATGAGATGCCACGATAAAAAACACTCCAAAAGCGTTACTGAATACTATTTTCGTCTCTCTCCCCTGCTTCAATTTATATTTGTCTCATCATTTTGCCAGCGCAAAGCTTCTTATTTAATAATCTTTCTAAAACCTCTGAAACAATTTTAGAAACCTGAGTCAACTGGATGTTGAATTTTGACAAGCTTTTGAGAGAGATTTATGCTTAAAAAGTGATCCAAAATGGTTGTCTCAAATATTCCGATTTTGAAAAGAAGATTTGGTTTGTAAAAAAAACCAAACCCTAGATTTTCTTTAGATTTTTTTAGCACATCTGTCTTACCTCAGAGACAGCTGTTCCCTTGTAAGGAGTAGCAGAAGCAAAGAGACAAATGAGGCTTGGTGTAAGCCTTATGACTGATGATTTGCACCGCATGTTGCTACAGTTGCCCAGTGAAATGAATCTCTAAGACCAAGCGTTGCATTTAAAATCACCTTACAGCTCTGAGATAGGCACCTGTCTCTCAGCAGCATGGCTGAGAGACTAAGAAAGCATAAAATCACCTAGAGCATCTCGTAGAGCATCAGTAGTGCTGTGTGGCTGTTTAGCATGGAAGCAGCATCTCAGTTGTGTTGCCCTGGTTGAGATACACAGGGAAGTTTATGGAATGCCATTTTCACTGAGCATTAAGTTACCAAAAGCCAAACAGACAAATCCCAGAATCCACATGTAAGTAAAATGGATATATTTGACTAATGTATGTGCACAAAGGAAGGAAACTGCGAAGGATATCATGACTTCACCAATTGATAAGCTACACATGCAGTGCGCCTTTCGATGGACTGCTGGGAGTTGTCAGGGCGTAGGAACTGCAGGCAGACTGATAAGAGCATCAAAGGAGTCTCTTACCATTTGCATTAATGTAACTGGCTGTAGCACAGGGATGTGGACAGAAGATAATGATGGCAGTAGTTTGTTATATTCAGTCATTGTTCTTCCTTCTCCTCCTGCAATTAGAGCAACTATACGCATAATGCAATGCAAAATTATATTGACTGAATTTAGTCTACTAGCCCCAGCAGACAGTTTCTGTTTACTATGTTGTCTTTCAACATGTAGCCCAATGCAATATCAAAGGCTTAAGACAGATAGCAATAAAACAACATGGGCTCATAACAAAGATTTGTTACCAATTATGCCATCAGCATTGAGCTCTGTTTTTTCCAAAATGAAACATTTGTTTTCTAGCAAGGGAAGCATAGCTATTTCTGTGGCAGAGTCATGTTGAAGTATCCTGTTTGTAAACAGGGCCAGAACCTGTCAGGTCTGTTTAAATCCCGGATTGAATAAAGTCACTCAGGTTTTGCTGGAAGGACGTATTCTCCTGTTATCTGGGACAGCTCCTGCGTCCTGTCAAGATGCAGGAGTGATGACAAAGTGGCTTGGCAACCATCTTGTCAGAAGCAACAACAAGGAAAGAACAGCATAGGTTAGAAACAAGAGAACAAACACACACCATTTCCATCACTGTGACCTTTTCCTCACAAAAGGAGAGAAAGTGCTGTTATCAGGAAGATACTAGAAAAGACCTTGGAAAAAGAGCGCTGCTTAGCCAGCTGGTGGAGATTGTTCTGTGCTCATTTGAAGTGTTCAGTGGAACTCTTCATTCTGAGAGTACAGCAAGGAATTCCTAAAAAAAAAGCATAATAACGGATAATCCACAAAAGAGTGAGGAAGAGTCTCTAGCTGAAGTCCTGCATTACAAATCTAATGCTACAACTTTAAACAAAGCGAGCACAAAATACACTGACACTTCAGTCTGCAACAGAACAAACCATCAAACCCTATATATAGTTGGGTGGTTCATAACTTGAGGACTGCCACGAATTCTCCATATGAGTGCCAGACATGTCCTTCATCTGCTTATACAACAAAAGTGTCATTATATAAGCAGAGTTTGCTGAAGCTACCATCAAAGTTAAAAACAAATGGAAAATCTGGGTGCACTTAAGGATAACAACATTCATCACTTATGCTTTCATTGACCTTGCAGCAAGGACTAGAGCTGGTGCTTCCTCTGGATTTCAAAGGAAAGTGCAAGTACCTGTGCATGTAAGAGCCATCTCACTGCACCACAATATGGGAAAAGGGCCTCTGTTTGTCCATGCTGGCAGCTCAGAGGTTCCATTTACTGCATTCCTCACCCTTACAAAATGACAGATTATTAGGAAATAAAATCCGATCATACACTGAAATTAAGAAAGCCAAAGAAATGACCTGCCCTAATTAAATCTTATGATCAGATGTTTCAAAAGTGAAGGTTGTTTTTTTTCCAGCTTGCCTAACTCATGCATTCTTCAACAGCCTATGTTTTGCAAGTCAAAATGCCTTGGATAAGACTTAGTCAGAATCGGTACTATTTAACAAGGTGCTGTTTACCAGTTGTTCTTGCCCTGACAGGCGAAAGGATATAGGTCCTCAATGAGGTGTTTTCAGCTACCCTGTTTCCCCATTCATATTACTTAATTCTGGATGCAAGATAGGGAGAAATACTGAATTTCCCAGTAGCTGAACCCTCAAAAGCAAAGCACATCTGTGTCTTAAAGACAGGGGTCTCACCAACCCCATCTGAAGAAATTCAACCCTGTCAATGAGTTACCGATCCAGAAGTATCCCTTTTCACCAGGTGGGATTTACATTCCAGCTTGAAAAAAAGCTCCTGATAAAGGAGCAAAGCTTCTGCTTCAGAAAGGTTTTATATGGAGCTGAACCTTAATGATTACCTCTCAAATACAAAGGGTCAATTCTTATTTCTATCAAAGCTGTTTAAGGGTTCCCTATAAAAAGGTCCTGGTTCCCTGTCCAGAGAAAAACAAGACCTAAATGCAAGTGGGAATCCAGCATTCTGAAAGAAGCAGCATTTGGTGACCAAATTAATTTCCAAAGTAAAATTCTAGGAGATGGAAACTCTGTCCATGTGTGAAAGATCTGAATGCCTTGGTGATGGTAGTGGAAACACAGGTCCATCGTCTATTAAAGCCTTGCTGCTTGTCTAGCAGAGTCACCTTGCACTCTCTTTGAGCAGCCTGAATCCTCCTGAAAAGAAGGGAGTCTTGGTGATTTGAGGCAAAGAAAGAGACATCCAGGAAAACATGTTAAAGTAAATATGTAAAAGCTCTAGCTTAACTGGTGTGGCTAGAACTCAGGGATGTTTTATCCAGACTCCACTAACACAACATATTTTAGAAATCTTAATAAGGGGAGCTAGCAGCCACTAACAGCTGCAATACACAACTGAATCCAGAAATGATGGACTATTTCCAGCTCTACCACTGACTGGAAGCATGAAAAAGTCCGAGTGCCAAGGCAGCATCATTAAGACAGCATCAGTATGAGTTACCCATTTTTGCTGCTTTAATACATAGGAAAGATCTCTTTGCAGATTAATATGAACAATGCTAGCTCATCTTCCTGCTTGTCCCCAGAAAGTGGCATCTGTTTTTCCCTACTTCATAAACAGAGCTTAAATTTTGCAGTATGCATCCTCTCAGTGTGTATTACCAAGCAGGTGCATGAATATACCATGCCCAGGATTAAAAAATGATATATTCCAGCCCCCCCAAATATCTGGTTTTGTTCAAATGAAACATACCCCAAATTCCTAATTTAAATAGCTAGGGAAGCAAAATAGCAAAATTTGGGGGAAATAGGGATAAAATTTGTTTTCTTCTTTATCTCACTCAGTCACCATCTTTTTCATATGTAAATACAATTTTGTTTTAAACTCACCTCTGGGTCAGTCACTATCCTACTAAGTTCTTCCCCACTTCACCAATGCTCTACTTTCTCCCTCTATCACTTAAAATCACGGTCCACAGCTTTTAGGACCTCAGTATGAGCAATTTAGTTTCATTATTGCCATCAGTCTTCAGTGTGAATTGTTATCTGCTAAAAAGCTGTCTTAACCCACAAGCAGCTATCAGAGGAAAAGAAACTTTCAGGTGCAGCAAATCTAGTCTGAACAACTAAGGATGGTGAAGTTGAAAGCTTATTTCTTTCTAGGTAATTGCAACACATTCAACCACCTAAAATTGCATGAAGTAAAGAAAGGCAAGGCACCATAATGCTGGTTCCTTTTCTCCTTTGCATAGTTCACCCCAGCCCCTCTCTGGGAGAAGGGAAGGCAGCTTGTGATTATGGTGCACAAGCAAAATAAAATTGTAGAAGTTCCTTGGGCTGGCCAACAGGGAAGAAAAAGAGGCATTGCACACCCACTGTGTCCTTCTGCCCCTGGCTAGCAGTGCCTATTCCAGAGGTAAAACCTGGCAACCCAAATCTTTCAGCTCAAGCAGGAAAGCTTCATGGGTTTTGGGACAGAGATCCTCAGCACTGAAATCCTAACAGGTTTGTGCTCCACGATGTGACCTGCACCAGAGTTTGACCTTGGTGAACATAGAGCCAAAGTTCTCAGCTTTGTCAGCAACTGTCGGATGTCCCTAGGCTAGACAGAGACCCACATTAAGCTCAGTGATGGTCAACCTAACAGAAGCAGCAAAGGTACATTATATCAGGCTTAACTGCTACCAGCTGTAGACTACTTCTGCCAAGCTGAAACAGTTTACACCAGCACTCAGTACAGATTAGCAATGTCCTAATTAAATGCATTACAGATTTTTCTAATATAACTCATTTTCAAGGTACAGACAAAGCCATAGGACAAAAGGAATACCACTTTCCCCTTTTACACAAAGAAGAAATGGGAACAATTTTAACACAACAGCATAGCATTGTACATTAAGGGCTCAGAGAAAGACCTTTAAATTACCTACAGCAGCTTCTCCTCAAATTTTTATGGTCTGGACAAAAAAAAGAAGACAGATAGAAGCACTGGGGGAACAAGTGATCCACACCAAAATCCCTCCAATATCTTCATAGCAGTGTCTTCACAGGTAATTTTATCACTAAAACATAGACATTATTAACAGTGTCTCTAGGGACACCGCCCCGAGCTAACAGCAAGACAGGGAGCCTACTCGCAGTTCATGGAGTCACTGTACTGGGCACTGTATGAGACACAAAGAAATGAGCCTGCATATAATTTTTAACACAGGAGCTGTGCTGCTCCTGACCTACTGAATTTTCACCACTAAATTAAAGAGAAACAACCAAAGCATGATTAAAAACATTAAGAAACAACTACTGCTTAAGCATTCCTCATTGATGGCAGCACATGGGAGTCCAGTTAAAAACAACTAAATGCGCAGATCAGCATTGCAGAGTTTGGACTTCCTGCTCTTCTCTTCTGTGTCACTGAAGAGGAGCAATGCCAGGTGATAAACATGTTTCAGACACTGGTTTTATGCAAATCCTCTGGAGCCAGGAAACCACCTGCCGGGAGCTCGGTCACGCTCGCAGAGCTGTTCCACTTTCCTGTTCTCAGGTACCAGCCCTGCAAACACTGAAAGGGGAGCCTCAGTACATGCCAGCTCGCTAGAGAAATTAATCAGCAGTTCCATGAACAGGGGAAGTAAACGTGGTTTCCTATAAATTTACCGTTTGGTTCTCTGAGATTTAATGAAGTTGTTGATTCAAGCTTTTTTTGCAGTTGGGATATTTATAACACCTCTTTCTTCTCTGAGGGTTCTCCAACAATGGCAGAGGTCCATCTTTCAGTGTTATCATTTGTCTGAACGGGCACCAATGTATGGGGTGTCTTCTCCTCCACTTGCCTAAGTTCATGAGACTTTATCTGAAATTGCTACTGTATCTTTGCCATATTTGGTTGAAAATAATCAACAGATTTGAAAGTTATGGCGAGGAAGGAGGGAAGAAAAAAAAGATCATTTGAGCCTAATTTTCTTTGGAAGCCAGACCAAAAATAGCACAAAGCTATTCATATAAACATTTTATACTTTAGATCACCTCCAGCTCTGTGAGCCGGTCCTCTGGATCCCAACAGCATCCTTTAAGAAAGCCCTAGAAATCCATATTGTGTCACATTTCTTTCAGCATCTTGTTTCAAATATGCTAATTAGAGTGGAAACAATTAGAACAAAATTAATTTACCCATCCATATTTGTTGTTCAAGCTTTCCCCAAATGCTGAAGAAAATTGACAAATATGAAGTCAGCATGTCAAAGAGCTATTTCTAGCTTGTCATATAAGGTGTGAAGAAATACATGGCATTTGACTGGTTTCTCCTGTCCCTACTGAATTTATAGCTTTAAGGATCGAACTGTCAGAAAGGGTGACTGTCACTGACTGTAAACGGTAATTGCTTCCAACAGCCCATGCGATGATGCTTATATTGCGTTAACTAAGGCATGTTGTCCAGACCAGCTGTAGACCAAAAGAAAACTCCAGCTGTTTAACAAAACCAAACAACTCGGAACTTTAAAAAAAAAAAAAAAAAAAAAAATCAAAAGTTAAGGACCAAATCTGTGCCTCAAGTGTTTATTACAACTGTATTTCTGTGTCTACTGGCGTGGCTTATTTGATGTGCCCTCTCTTATGAGATGGGATGTCTGCTGGGTCAGCCAGACACTAGCCTGGTGGGGTGACATGGGGAAGGAACAGGGTGACTGAAGAGCTCTGTAACCTCCAGGTCACCTCAGTTCCCAACAGAAAGCAGGTCTGGTAAACCTCGGCTTCAAAACTCTACTCCTCTCCTGGGACAAAATCAACAGATATTCATCAGTGACTACAGCCAGTTAGGATTTTATTTCTAGCCTTACAGATAGAAGCCAGAGGAAATGTTCATTCCTGCGACAGCTCAGGTTCAAGGAGAGGCTTGCTCTATCACCACTAGTACTTACGGGCTTACAGTTCTTCCCGGGGTTTTGTCATCTACACATTTGATAGGTATCTCTCTTCTGCTAAACACTGAGTAGAAGCAGACCCAGGAAAATCATACCTACAAAACCTCATGCAATGCATTCTTTCATTTGACAGCGAATCCTTTACAACTGCACTAGGATATATAATCATTTTTGTCTCTCCTGCTTGACCCCATATTGGGAAAACACACTCCAGATGCTGTTTGCTTCTGAGGTTGTCGTATGAGACAGAGTTGAAAGCCAACCTACAAGATGCAGGACATTGTTATTGCTATTATTATTGTTATTATCATTTCTCTCACTGCAGTTGCAGAAGCAAACGTGACTGGTAGGGTGCCGTTTGTTCTCAGCAAAGCCACTTTGGGTGTTACTCATCCCTGTGTTATGTCCCAGCTGCTTGCACACTGTGCTATTATTTCTTTCAGATTTTTCCAGGAACTAAAGTTTGATGGATCTACAATTCCCCAACACTCCTCCCCACCTCCCCTTTTTTAAAAGGCAGGCATTATGTTTGATGCTTTCCATTCTTCCACTAGCACAATGACCTCTCAAATATAACCAGTACAGTAACAA
Organism: Haliaeetus leucocephalus; assembly: GCF_000737465.1. Taxonomy (NCBI): domain Eukaryota; kingdom Metazoa; phylum Chordata; class Aves; order Accipitriformes; family Accipitridae; genus Haliaeetus; species Haliaeetus leucocephalus. Next base: position 23,095,401 of record NW_010972437.1, read on the forward strand.
GGGGGTTTCAGCCACTTCTTTAAGTGTTCTAGCAGGCTTTCTCCTGACAGCAGATGGGGCTTTTAAGAAAATGGCTCCTACCAGCACTGAGAAAAGCACCAATACCCCAGTGCCTGGTGCACAGGTTGTCTACCCGAGGGCATAACAAACACTTTTCTGGCAATCTCTTCTCTCATCACGTGAGAGGGTCACCAAAGGTTTGAATGTAACACAGGGTCATGTAGCTGCTCCTGAAACACAAACTCTGAAAATCCAATAGCCTGGAATAAAAGCCTTGTTAACATCCTGATGCGGTGCGTCTAGCTCTACCGCTCTCATGAAAAGCAGTGCAAGTTCCCTAGCATGGATGAAACTACATCACTATAAATATACTTAAAACATTTTATTTATGTACAAAAACACAAGCCTCTCTGTGAAAGATACTGCATACTGTCACGCAGCTGAATACAAGCTAAGAGCCATGTTGATGTAAGTCATCATCATCATACTTCAAAATAAATACTCAGCTGCTAGAAATCCCAGGTATAAGCCAAGCCTAACATACCTCACAGCCAAAAGCAACATTTAAATTATTTGTTTAGGTGGATTGCTTTTTCTTTTAACTGTGACCATAGACTCCCACAATATTCTTAAGACTTCCATTTAAAATGGATATATACATGCTGTGTCCAATTTCATACCTATAAAAGAACAAAATAAAACTTCTCAAACTGATTGGAGTGAGGTACTTGCAGAAAAATCACACCTAATCTTGCTATCAGAAGAACAGCAATTTGCCAAGTATAATATTTAGGAACTTCTCCTCCTCCAGCAGAGGACGTTTAAAAATGTTTATCTCAAAGAGTTCATGAAGTTCTGTACATCCATTTGGGAGTTTGTCCTAGGGGGTAGAATTAGGAGAAGATGAAAATATGAATTGTTTTGTACACGAGTTATCCTGGGTTCATCTAGAACACCTTAGGTTGACAGCAACCTAGCTAGTTTCCCTGGTAACTAGAGAAACCTAAACAACAACCAAAGTTTGAGCAAAAGCGCCTGGTACAAAACCATTTGCACAAACAAGAAGCTATTTTCAAAGACTTGCAAAAAGTCATTGAAGAGGAGCTTGTAAGATGTAAGAAATCTGATGTTGCTCTGGCTCTTAGGCAGCCTTGCCTTGGTGAGCTATGGGAAAGACATCTAGGAAATGCAAGCCTACTGTTAGCAGGTTTAAAATCCCTCCACAGCTCCCTTGAAAGCAAGGGCTTTTCTCAAAGCCCTGAAAAAAAAAATAGATGGCCACTGCCTCAAACTATTAAATTATACCTTCTCCCCGACTATGCTTTAAAGAGTACATATAGGTGCCTCATTCAGGAAGGTTTCTGTGCTCCAGAGTAAGTGCCTAAACGCATCCCCTTAATCAGGTATTTATATACAGAAAACTCTGTAAGCTACTTCTCAGCATTCTATTGCTTGTTTGCATCATCCTGCAACTTTCCTTGTACAAGGAGCCCATGATGCCTACATCTGGGCTTCTTATTCCATTCTGGGGACCAAACACATAAGTACGCAAGACTTTCATCCAATTTAATCTTGAGGCATCAGACCAGCTTTCACCTGTGCATCATTCTTTTTCCTGAAATAATACAACTGTATTAAAATACTTTGCTTTTAGGACAGATTCTGATATTTAATTGAGAGATTTCCATAAAGAGTATTTCAATATTTCCTCATTTATTTTACATACTTTGGGTTTAAAATATTCCTGTACATGGTCCTAAGAAACTTAGGAATTAAAATGTCACAATCCACAACAATAGCATTTCTCAGTTGTACCACAAAGGCAATAAAATACACTAGACACTATCCAATGTCTATTGGATAGTAAATTCAGTATTGGACTGTAAATTCAGTCATATAGACAGTCCTTTGCTCCTGATAGAAGTTGCTCTTCTGAAAAAGCCCTTATTAAATAGGTAGTTTTAGGTGAAGGTCCCAAAGGTCAACCTACTTTGGCAGAGTTTATTATAGAAAGGACAATTAAGGTAGACTTATATCCATGTGCAACCATTAAGAGATAGAGCCAAAACCAGGAGCTCTAAATTGGGAAATGGCACCTATGGTATTCAGCAGAGTTCCAAATTTCCATCTCCATTCCAGCATACCGCTCCTTCGGGAAAACTAATGAACCTCAGAAATAGTAAAGGGTGGGAACTGTCAACAGGAACTACTCTGCTCTGAAGGCTAGCCCAATTTCCTGCAAAGGCAATGGAAAGATTCCTAATGGTTTCAAGAGGGAACTAGATCACATTTGCATAATGCATCCGTATAAGTCTGAAATAACTCCACGGATGTTTACTTCCTCAGCCCATGCAAAATGCACACTGGCTTAAGAGAGTGAAAGCTATTGCACAGCACCTGCACATGCCCTGTCTGCGTAAGGCTTTCTGCAACTTTATCAGTTTCAGGGAACTTTAATAAGTAGCCTCACATCTGCTTATATCCTATACAAAGATATTCAGATCAGACTTTATACACATAGAAAAGGTTTCTTCTGGTGTCTGACCCTTTTATTTGATATACCAGAAATTATACTGATACCAGGGACTCGCATCCATTTTTTTTTTAAGCTGATCAAACTTATCGCCATAACGAAGGTCACTGAGCCACACAACAATGTTGACAAATAGAATTCAAAATTTCATCTTTTGACACAGGAGATAGGGAAGGGAAAAAAAGAGACTCTGAATAGTACAGACTCTACTAATTAGCTTGTTATTTTCTTTCTCCTACAAGGCTAAGAGTGAACAAGCCATCCCATAAACCAGAAGGAATCATAGGCACTTCCCTATTCCTCCGCTGACAGTGCCGAAGTGTTGCCAGCTAAAATTTAGTTCTTAAGTATGCCTTTGGAGGATTGTTGCCTCCTAACCCTTAGATGCAATGGTGTGGTTGGTGGCAATACACAAATACCTGACAGCAGAACGGTAACTAGGTATAAGTCACCAAAAGTAAAGAAATTAAATTTAAATGATATTCAGAAATTCTAGAGAAACCTGCCACTCCACCTCTTATCAGAGGACCTGAGAATACTTTTCGATTAATTTACCCTTTAAGGTAAATTAACAGTGTCTCAAATCAGTCAATATTGTTCTCTGACTGCAAACATGGAAAATAAATTTGGAAAATAAAGTGGAAACATGGAAAATAAAGTGAAAAGAGGGGAAGGAACTCAGTCGATGTCATGCCACAGACAGAAGAGCCTCATCCAATTTCCCTTCTGGCTCTCTGTAAAGCAAATCAACTGAAAGGAAGGTTTCTTCACGAAACTTCACGAAACACTGACATTTATCAAAAAAATCTTTTAGGAAATTTCCATGCAGTAAGGGTTAGGTTACTGAAATTCATCTCATTTCTCTGGAAAAGCTAACACTACCTCAAATATTCAATTAAGAGCACTGGCATGAGATGGAAACATTGTGCTGCATACTCCTTCGGAGTGTGGACTTCGCAACTTCTTTCACAATGGGAAGATTAATTGAAGAAGGAAATATTTAAGAGCGCCAAAAATGCAAAAATTTGGGAGTAAAAGCAGCCAAGTCGAATGCAAAACAAAAGCAAATTTGACACACAGAGAAAGCAGCAACAGATTACAAGAACATTTTTTGTTTACCTCAACATAAATATTTTTAAAAGCTACTTTACATTTTAAACATTCAAACATTACTTCATATCTAAAAGTATCGCTCTCCAGACACACTTTCATGTTTCACATGACTTGTAAAAGCTAAACAAGTTAATGAAAAGTAAACAGCTTTAATTGCAGCTTTCAAGCACATGTTCAGAGACTCTCATCTACTCTCTGATATTATTTCACTATACAATGTCATTAACCTAAGAATAGGTGTGCTAGTATCAGCTGCTACAGCAGTCTAGCTGACTTTTACAAGATGCCAGCATTCTATGTTCTTCAAAGTTCATACTTCCCTAAGCTCAGCAGGACCATTACCACCACTGCCAGTGTACTGTAAGATGACTCTTTTCCCAAACGTAGTAGGACTCAGTACTAGTAGGAAAAAGGTTTTACAGTTTTCCTCATTTTACAGATAGGGATCCCTGAGCAATGATACACCCAATGTAATTCAGTGGCTTAGTGACAGCCAGCACAAGAGCCGCAGTCTCATCCCACATCCCTGTCCACTGTAAGCTACAGCTCCTCCTTCCAGGTCTGTAAACCACAACTATTTAAATAAAGCCTCCAGTGTCTTCCCTACTCCTATGGACTCTACCTACCTTCTAATTGTCAAGCGAGGTGAATCCAATAATGCAAAAAGATGGTGGCTAGAGGTATAAGGAAGATGCACTGGGACAGGAAAGAGAACCAGGGAAAATTGATAATCAAAGTAGAGAAGGTGATGAGCACTAACCAAAACCATCTGGTTCCAGGGAAAGAGTCAGAGCTACTGGAAGCAACAATAACAACAAATAGTGGTGGGACGCAGCAAAGACTCCCTTCTCTCTGTATGCAGCAATGGCTTGGCAAAGAACAAAAGCTGAAAGAAGGGACCAGTCTCTTAGACGGAGGGGTGGTAAAAACTGCAGAGAAATAAGGCAAAAAGTTAACTGAATCAACAGCAAAAGTGGTGGCTACTCCATCAAGAAAACAACCTGTGATCTGTCAGCAGAAATGCAGACAGTTGTTGTTGGTTGCAGTTGAAAAGCCTTTGCCAAAGGCTATGAAGTTTGTTTCTTTGCAGCGATTGATCCGGCTTGGTGAAGATGGCAGCTGAAGTAGCTGACCACTACTGTTCTTTAAACAGCAAGGGATCCCAGAGCATGGCATTAGTTTTGATGGGGTTATCCCAGGGATTGACGAGCCCTTCCTCACGGCTGTGAGCTGCAGGCTGTGCCTCCCTGAGCTACGGGGAGCTGAACTCGGAACAAGCTGTTCCCTTTTTGTCTACTTGCAACTGTCTCCTCGCAAAGAGATAACTCAAGTGGGGGCTGCTCTGTGGGAATCTCCAAGGAGTGCCATCCAAGAGGGCTGGGATACACAGCAGGGGGAGGGGTGCTCAGCCAGCTAAGCAATGGCCTTTCTTTCCTAATTACACTTTTTTGCCAAGATGTAATTAGTTTGCCTGCTTTGTCTTCTGCGTGACAGCCTGCTGATCTCACAGTTACCAGCCCGCATGCTGACCTGGCAGGAGCTCCTCTCTATCCCCTCTTGGCATACGGGTATTTTTATTTAAAGCCTTTATAGTCTAGACAGACTTCACTGAATCAGCAAAACTACTCCTATGATTCCTACTTCTCTAACTACCTTATATTCGGGTATAAAAATCTACCCAGCCCTTCTTCCCATGCCTACACAAGGGACTTCGTTCCAGCCATGCAGAGAACAGAAGCTGTAAGTACATATATCAGCATTACCCCAGACCCTCTGAAGTCAATGAACTATTAAGTTAAGCAGTCACTGCAGCAGGACCTGAGTACTTAACTATTAACTAACTGAAATGAACCGTCTTAATGCAGGGTTGCCCTATGTCCAGGTTAACACCAGGTGAGCTGCTGCAGCACACAGAGTAACAGCCTGTTACAAAAAGGACATTAGTCTTCTGAGAATTTGTATTTAAATATTTACTCTACGATGGCTGCTGAACCAAAGGAAATCCATTACCTTCCAGGTTATGCAGGGTCACGGGTCATGACCGGAGTTATCCAACTTAATGTCCAATAATGCTACAGGCCAAGAAGGACTTTTTACTGTGGACAAAGACTCCCTGAGATGAGACCCACTCAGAGCTCTGAGCTGTATGGACTTGCTCCAGCTAGAAAGCAGCCCTTGCAATTTACTTGCCCCATCAATACTACACTGAAGTCCTGAAGGAGGTCTCACTTTTTCACTGCTGTAGTATGTGCATCTGCTGCCAAGGGAAAAGAGAGCGCTCTGCCCTGCCACTTCAGCTTTGTAACAGAAACTAAGGGCTCTCCATCTAGAATAGCATTTACAAAGTGCTCAAAATTAACACTTGGTTTTTGTTACCCTGCAAAGGGGTATGGAGTTCCCAAGTACTGAGAGGCTCCAGGGATGCAGCTAAGGCCGTCGATTTTTTTTCTCTCTGCATTTGCTCCTTGCAGGAGTGGTGCTAGTTTGCTCCTGCCAGAGTAAATTTTCCCTCCCTAAATTTGGCAGCTGACAGGACAGGCACCCCAGAGGCCCTTTGCTTACCAGCTTCTCCTCACACATGTCTTAGATTGCTGATTCTTTAAGGCTGCTTTAGGTTGATTCATTTGCCTCAGAAAGATCGAGCACTGAAGTTTCACCCAGAGTTCACTTTAGCCTCCTCCACGGATTGGCAGGCTTTTATGAAAACGGTGGACAGATCAATGAAAGTGGGCATGGTGGGCTTCTAACTGCGTCGTTAGAGAAAAAGAAAATAATCTACAAATAAAGAGAACCATAATTCTAGTCTATGCTGAACCACAGATCTTCCTTGGATGTTCTCAGCACCCTCCTCCAGAGGTCGTTTGGCCCATCATAGCCGTGAAAGCCTGCAACCTGCATTCCTGCAGCCAGAGCCCTAGACAAGAGGGTTGGTGTTGCGGTAGCTCCCTGATTCACCACCCTGCCTCCTTCGGAAACAGTGTGCATCCCCAGATAGCCCGCAATGGAGTAGACATCTTCAGACATTCAAAGGGATTTCCTCTTCTCATGACCCCATATCACCTGAGACTGTCCCTGGTGTTGGGGTCAGAAGTACTTTTGGTACCTCCTCTTCATCAGCCTGCTGGCCAACTGCCCCCCGACTGTGAACAGCTTATTTTACACTCCCAGAGCCAGATAAGACTACTAACAGATGCATCCCCAGGGACTGGCTTGCATGACAGAAAATCTGAAAAGTGCATTTATCTTTGCTACCTTGCCAGTTCTCTAAGCCACACGTTATTAACACAGATGATAAAGCTAAGGAAAAAAAAAAAGAGATACTGTGCTCAGCCTTGCCAGTGAAACAAGGTACCACGTCCCAAACTGGCCTTTGCTGGAATTTCCATGCCCGTACCAGTGCAGCAGGTGTATGCCTATCTGGGGATGTTTGATTATCCCACACTAAGGATTTTTAAAGCCTGTGGGAGCTAGAGTTAAACCCAGTTGCCACCAGTTCCTACTGTGAGCACTCTTTCAGGAACATGCCTACAGAAAAGCAAGTCTGAACCTTTTGATGGGTTTAAAATAGCTATCAACCTACTTGAGCAAAGCAGGGCTGGTTTGGGGAGTGTTCCTGGCAGGGTTGGGTGAGAAGGCACAGGTTCACATTTGTACTTTCAACTTCTCTGTTGTATGCTCAATGCTGCAGGAACCGTGCTAATCATTATCTTCAGATAAGTCCAGACAGCTTCGCTTGTCTGGGCCCCTTCACTTCTCTGTAAAGGGAAAAATCACAACTCTTTTACTCTAAACCTTCCCACCTGCTGGCAGGCTGTTTCTCACCAGAGGGTGTGCATTTTCGTGGACACATGATTTCCCAGATATTCTTGATAGTAGTAACCGCCTGCCTAGGACTCAGATGGATTTCTTTCAGCTCCTGGAACCATATGCTGTGAATATATGGCATGATAGGAAATGGAAATATACAGGCATGTGGTGTGACAGCTCCTGCCCTGAGGTATAACTTGGAGATTGGGGTGGGACATCACACAATGATAAAGTCAATCCAGGGATTAAAATGGAGCCCATGTAACATTGGCTGAAAAATCAGAGAAGACTCAACAGACCAAGCAGTTAGCACTGCAAATGCCAGAACTCACAGAGGCTGGTTTCCTCCAGCCTTGCATCTTGTGGCTGACCCACTTGCTCCAGCTGAAGCTTTTCTGTGGTTTTGGCACTTATAAAATTTTTGCCTGAGTTGATGCCCCAACCTTCATTCAAGGGGAGCATTGATACCGCAGCCTTCTGCTTCTGACCAGCTGTTCCCCCACACTGCTGGGCTGAGAGTCCCCACATTCCCAGCGAAGCTCTGGAGCCCACACCAGAGGACAGCAGGCACAGGGTACCATCTGAGGTGGGGAAGGGAAAGGCACTTTTCAAAGAAATAATCTGAACAGACCGATGTGAGCGCCACAGCCTGAGTTAACTTTAGATTTCAAGTGGAAGAGCTGCTGGCGACTTGCCCAGATTCCCTGGCCTGCTGCCTGCCAAGTCCTCAGAGACTATTTTTATCATTATTTATTTATTAAAATTAACCGTCTTGGGGCTGGACCGCAGACAGACGGAATCTAAAAATGCAGACGCTCAACGGAAAGCTAGCTGGGAGGTAGGGGGAGAGGTTAATTACAATATCTGGTCCTGTCCCACTGAAGAGAAAAAAACCCCAACTTCTGAGAGAGTTTGTGGCTTAACAGGCTTAAATTCTTGCCATTCTTCTAGGCACCACGTTGCCTAGAAAGAGAAGGTGCTGGCTCACCTGGCAGGTACACGTGCCATTTCCATACAGACTGGGAGACTGGGCAACAGCTTATGAATTTGGAGAAAGGTCATGAGCTGGCAAGAGCAAGCAAACGATGCCATGAAAGCTGACAATCCACTGTACCAATACCGACCAGGAGAGACCACTTCTAAGGAGCAACCTGAATCAGTAACTGATTGTCCACTATGAATTAGTTTTATCTGCTGGGATTCTCTACAAGAAAGGCTCTCAGCATTTTCTTTTGGCTGCCTGAGACCACCAAATTATACCACACAGGCTGCTTGTAACTAAGCACTTGGTCCAGCTTCTGCTACTAGATACCTAGTGTTTTGCTAGTGCCTTACAGACCTAAACAGAATTCCTTTCAGTCCTTCCCAACCTGTGCTGGAAGCAAGCCAAAGAGACCATATATCCCATATTAAGCCCAAACCACACTGCTATTTGGAGAATGCAAACCCAGCCAAAGCCACAAACAAAATGGATTGTTCCAAAATGCATTTCCAGATGGACCGCGATGAATGAAATACAGAACACCTACAAAGAGATTTCCATCTTCAGAAGGAACCAGTGCATCTGATCTCCCCAAAAAACAGGTCTGGGAACAGGAAACTATGGCAAGTGAGACTAATTCTTTCTACAACAGAAATACTTCACACTCAGATGAATGCTTTCCACCCACAGACCGTAAAGCACTTTTTCTAAAAGCAAGCACTATTCTGGTTTCACTCAGAATAGCAGAAGCAAGGCATGTAAACCACTTGCTCAGGGTCATGCAATACAATATGGTATTGTCAGCTCTTTGACCTTGCTTTTCCAGTGCTTACCTTGTCCTATTGTGCTGCCTGGACAATGTGTTGATAGACAACAGGCTTTCTATTCCAACAGAGCCCTGTAAATCACAGCTACCAGTCTGCCCACATCATGCCTGGGTTTAACTGAATCAGGAGCTGGTGGCTGTTGCTAGCACAACACTGATGCAGGAAACCTCATTGTATTTGCACATTAACACCATGAGCCTTGCAAGCATGACACAGCATTGCGCTGGGAGTGCCATGCAGAAATCAAGAGATCCACTTTTGATGCTACTGGACAGCCACTCTTCCGCAGGACTAGAGTGTGGGTCTGAGTAGTTCACATGGCTCACGCGACTCTTCATATCCCCTTGGTAGGATGTTTCCTTTGGTTTCAGTGGGATTTCTGGACGCAAAAGGATTCACAGGTATAATGACGCTTCAGCACACTCTGAAAAAAAACAGGATGTGCGTGGATTACCTGACAAATTTGAGATCTCTCCGTTTTGCACTGATCCAGGCCTGGAATTTGGGTATCTCCTTAGGCAGGTCAAAATCACAGCCCAAAGCACCATGATGCTATCAGTACAAGATTTTAGCAATACCTTACAGACTATACACAAGTACCCCACTACAGAAAGTTTTATTTGTAGTCCAAGCCTTGCAGCCTATCAAACATAAAGCACAAAACCTTCCTTTCTCCCATTTAGAAGAACACTTTAGCTAGGAATGTCACTTCCATGAGATGTGCACACATTTCAAAATGTAAATGTAGCAGGCAGGAAAAGAAAAAGGACTGTTTGATTGCTAATGAATCACCCTTGTTGAAAGTTTCCTTTGGGGCATTCTGCCATCTGAGTCACTTTGCTCTGCATGTTTTTTAGCTTGGCTTTCTCCTGGCTTCATTCACCTGACATACACCTCTCTTTAGGTTGTAGAGGTATACACCTCTGCTTTTGTAATTCTATATGTCATTAGCTGGGCAATGGATGAATATATGGCTATATTTCAAGCTCACTTGCAAAAGCAACAATTAAGGGGACAAAAGCATTCTTTAAAATAGCATTTTTCTTTCAAGAGTGATCTTGATACAGCCAGAACAGCACTTGTATACCACTCCTCATTTTCAGGAGAACTTTGCTAAACATTAACTAGTTGCTCCTCATATCACTTGTGGTGTGGTCTCTATAAACACGCATTAACTTCCTCATCAGTTTAAGGAAGATGAGATTGAAAAATTAAAACAAGTTGCTAGAGACCAGAGACTAAATTAAAGACATGCTTCAGGACTTGGGCCCTCTCAAGCCCTATGAACTGGCCTGCCTGTTAACAGTGGAAGTATTAACTGCTTCCTCCTCTTTCATTCTGATGTGGGCCAGGTTGGAGCCCATTCATTAGACGCATTAAACCAGAAATAACCACCTCGAGGTGTTCTGGCCAGTTTCACTCATACTGAACCCGTACACAATTTCCCCCATAAGAGCACTAACAAGCATGTTATGTGTCCTGCCTTCCCCCGTACCACCTACAATTGTCCTCCTCCCCCTTCCCCAGGTAATGTCAAATGCAGCCCGCTCCCAGATTTGGGTCTCCACACGCCACAAAAAACTTGTGCTGTCACAGCAAATGCTTCTTTTGGTGGCTGTGCCAGGCTCTGCAGGTTCATAGTATACATTAAACCAGGCCAGAAGATTTCTCTTCTGCTGAGGAGAAATCACATCTGGTACAGCACATCCCCTATCAGTGCTTTCTCCAACAAACCCCCTCAGAGTTCCCCATCTTAATGAACTAAGTTGTCACTCCATCCTCAGCATCTCCCTCTTTCCCTTCATCTAGCCCTGGCAGCCTCCACCTCTTCCTTCTGGAAGAAGACTCAATAGGTAAAACACGACTTCAATAAAAGCATGAGAAGAAAGCTGTGTCAAGCCTACCCTATGCTAAGCCACAAGGACTCACAGTCAGGATATGCTTATAACACAAGATCCCATCCCCTCCGAGTAACACTTCTTGACTTAACTGCTGACCTATGCTGCTGGGCAAGGCGTGCAGAAGGAAAAGAGATTCTGCAGAGTGCTCTGCTTTGCCTGCCAAAGATGTCCTGATAACAGTAGACACTGTAAAACATTCTGCAAAGAGAAACCGAAATGCACCCGCTCAGCTGTTGAGCCTGACTCACTCACAGAGCAACACTAGCATCCAGCGTGGGTGCGGCTGAAGTAGCAAACCAGCTTGGTATATTCGTGGCTCTGTCTGCTTCTAGCAATTTTGCATGTGCAGGAGGGCACCATCAACACGCTCCAGGAAGCCTGTGATCTACGAAGTTAACTTTGCCCAATTCCACAAGCTCAGAGCCTGGAAGAAGCGGTGGTGGCAGCAACACAAAGACAGGGCACAGAAGCCTGCCAGCAGTTTGTCTTAGATGGATACTGACCCTTGGATGATAAAGCTTGCTAGCGGTCTGCTGTGTTTACAGTTATACAGCAGATGGTTCCTTTAAAACAGAAAAGCTCAAGAACAAAACAGGAGGTAGCCCTACCACCGAGTTGTTTGGTGAAAGTTTCCTACAATTTTTCCATTGTCAGTCCCAGCTGAGAGATGTTTGTTATGGAGAAGTCACACGTGAAAAAGAGGACGAGCACGTGCATGCCAGGAAACTTCAGTAAAGTGTTATTCCCAACATAAGATCCATGGCAAGACATTCTGGGCGTCATCTTCAGAGTACCAGTTTGTCTTTGTTTCTTCCATCCAGCCCCTTGTTCTCTTCTCCCTCCACCCTCTTCTTTGAAGCCTCCTTCAGACAATTTTGAGCAATTGTGTACCCCCTTCCAAGGCAGCAGCAGGGCTTGGGCATACTTGGCCCATTTTGGTGCCCTATTCCTTTGCCACAGCCAAGGCCCTGGGCTTCCCCACATCCTGCACAACACACCATCAGACTACTAATTCAGCTAGCTCATGAGATTTTGCTCAGCAAGCACCAGATAACACTTCACAATTCATTTTAATTTCAACTTCTTTGTAATGTTTTCCTTTGTTCGAGGGGAGAAGAAAATTAAAGAATTGGTTGATTTGGTCTATATTATAATACTGGTCCAGATCTAAAGCAATCCTTGCTTTCAAAAGAATAGACACAAGTTTACTCTGAAAAATAACAACCCCAAGTGATGTCTTGCAGCTGCCTTTCCTCAGCTCCATGCACCATCCTACTGGTCTTTCTGGTTTCTCTTCCAGTCTGCTGCCCCCACCACCTCCATACAGGCCCAGAAGCCCCTCCATCTCACACATGGTATTTGCTGTCTCCCCCCGCACACGCTCTCCTTCACAGCCTATTTTCAGTTTGACCCTCCCCAGGGTCCCACAGACCTAACTCCACCATCCCATATAATATCCCACTTCTCAAGAGTAAGCTACCACTGCTTTCTCTTGCCATGGATGACACAGAAGGGGGTGGAGAACAGAAAAAACCAGGCAGGCAGTACTCCAAGCACAGAATTCAACAAGGAAGTTGTAGCCCAACCATTAGCATCCCTAAGTACTTGCCCTTCACCTGCAGAGCACAGACTGTGCCCTTCCTCTTCAGGCCAACACACTAAGCATTTTCAATAGTAACCTGTTCCCTTTTGCTCTCCCAGCATTCAAAGGCAAGGCCTTCAGTATTCCCACTGAAAAAGTTTCTGTGCTTTAACAAAACCCAACAGACACCTAGCCTCTGAGTCTACCGTATTTTCTTTCATTTCTAGCAGAAGTTTGCTGTTCAGAGTTTAGCCAAAGGTACTGTGAGAATCCTTTCTGCTCTACCACACCAATTTCCACTGCTGATCACATAAGTAATCAGCATGCTGCGATATGCAAGATTGTTCAGGCAGCTCATGCCTATTCAGTGCAGCTACATCCAGAAGCTTGACTGAACAGTAGGAAATACAGAAGCCCACAAGCTTATTATTTATTCTGTAGAAGTGACTAGAGGCAAGAGGCAGCAGTCACACCATTTAGTCAATGAAAAATGCTCTTTATGAAGATTTTAGATGCCTAAATTCAGAAGACCCGCTTGGGAGCTTTCAGATGTCTGAGGGGTCTCATGCTGAGTGCCTAGGCATGACCAGAAAGAGTAGCTTTGGAAACTTTCTTTTACAGGTTAACCAACCCAAGATGATGCAAGAAGAAGGTTTTATCCCTTTCCCCAGACCTCTCCTCCCCTGCCTCGTTATTGAGGCTGAAAAGCCAAGGACCCCAGGAAGCCATACACATTCCCCTTGTGCTGCAAGGTAGATGGGTCAAACTAGCTGTCTCACAGGTTCACTGTGACAAGTGTGAGATGCTCCACAACATACCAAAACCCACTTCTGTTCAGCACCACATCCCCACCATGATCAAGACAGACAGACACCCTCTGCGCACACTCATCCAGAAGGATCAGATCACTGTCCTCATCACGATCCTCAAACACCTTGGCATGGACAGGGATTCTGATGGCTCAAGGGGCTGATCAAATGAGCAAAACCTTGGATCAGACATATGATCAGTGCAGAGGGCTGGAATACAGTCTCCCAGACTCAAAGCAAGGCAATGCTCATGAACACAGCTGTTAAAAAAAAAAAATCTCATTGTTCCATATGCTTTTCCCTTTGGAAAAGTTATTCTGGTCTGAAAAAAAATGTCAGTTTTAGAAAAAGTAGCTAAGTTCAAACAAAGCACAGCCACCGTTTTCTATACCACAGTTTCATAAAACCCTTTAAGGCAGGTGCTAACATAGAACTGTGCAAGCAACAGCCACAGAAACGCTGTGAACAAGAACCAGTTCAGAGCATGGTTATGGAAAGAGGTGCCGGCACAGCATCCTCAGCCACCACTGACAATGCTGTTTTGTTCTTCTATAAAGCTGTTTTGTTTAGGGCCCTCTTTGGAAATTCCATGACAACACACATGCAAAGCACCAGCCCAGACACATGTGCTCCTCCAGGATTGTTTTCACCACAGTTAATATTCCAACCGCCAAGACCTCCTCAACCACGGTCTATTCCATATGTTCATGACTTCATGAGCAGACATACACAGTCCCATCCATATGCAGTTTCTGCCTGCCTTTCCCCACTCCTCCCGAAAGTCACCAAGCACTTCTGTGGCAGCTGCTTTTCATGAATTTTGGAGCTGGCTTTGAAGGCAGCTAGAATGATGGGGCTCGCACACCCTTTGTGAACTCCATCCACCTCTAAGTCACATGAACTAGTGGTCCTGATGACGCAAAATCACCGCTGGATGCACACTTCCGTTACAGAAGCATTCAGCAGTGTAACAATGTAGGACCTCAGCGCAAGAAAGTTAGGAAACACTTGAATATTAATGCTTAGCTAAGTAAAAACCTCCTCATTTCCTCAGCAAAACAGCACTTGACCCACGTTATCTAGGAAGCAACAGCTTCCTTGTTGCTTTGTGTAAACCCTACTTAAAAAGAAAGAAAAACTGACCCACATTTGAACTGTCTCAATAATCAGTGGTGCATAAGAAAAAGGCCCCCAAAGTAACGCCATTAAACCAGTGTATCATCTTCAACGGATGGGTTCTCCAAGGTGATTTTTCTTCTGCAGGACCTAATGCTGAACTTTTACTTCTTGCCTACAGCATCCACTCAGAGTAAAGCTGGTTACTCCACACTCCTGTCCAGAGCAATCCTGCCTCATGAAAAAAACACCTTCCACTTCAAAAATATGTTTCATGAACTACCAGCTTCCTATTAAGAGACATATTAGGAGACACTGGAAAGATACTACTTGTCAGGCATTCAAAAAACAAACCTAGATGGGTGGTCCACGGTGCAGGGTGCTCTGCTGCAATAAGGAAAGCCATACAAGGAGGCCTGCACCAAAACTTCATGATCAAATTAACATGCCCCACCTACACTTCCATGCCTTCCTCTTACTGTCAGTGGCTTGTAAGGTCTCTTCTAGTATTTTAACCCCTTACTTTTCCTATAATCATTGACTATTCAACTGCAAGTTTGTTTTGCCAGACCCTTCCCATCCAGTCTCATTTTAAAAATCTTTTGGAACAGTTAATATTCTGGTTAAGAATCACATCATGTAACTCCATACATATAGGGAGTTTATACACACACCATCTATACTCCAGCATATATACACTCCAGAGAGTCACTGTTGGTGACAAATAAACACTGGATATCATGGATATTTTAAGGTCCCTGTCACTGTGATACCTAAATCAAAAAGATGGGTAACAGGAGAATAGCTCTGCAATTTCCCACCAGCATGTTCCTTTGCCAGGCGATGCCACTTGCAGTGCAGTTCATCAGAAACCAGCCCAATGTTCTCCTGAAAAGAGGTCAGAAATTGAGAGTGACAAAGCACGTCAGGGGGAGATGGTGCTGGAGGTCTGTGAGGCCCAACTGCAGCACGTTTGGCAAGTTATGGCCTGATTTGCTAGAAATAGGTATCATTTTCTCTGCAGCACTGGTAGCAGGAACAGGCAGGTGGGCCAGGCTAGGCAGCAGAAGAGAGAGGCAGAATGCCAAGGTAAGCCTGAAGCAAATTAAATATCAGAAGGCAGCAGGTTCCTTTGAGACTGCTTGGTTGCTCTTCTGGCAGAGGAGGAAAGCAAGCCATTAAAGAGGCAGAATACACCTGTGTCAACTTCATTTGCAGCACTAATTGCCATGCACGTGCACTAATTGCCCTCACATGAAGTGCAAAGGAGCGGGCACTACTTGAATCCCATGCAGTAGGTGAGGCTTCCAAAGTAATGCTTGTTGGATCATGCTCTCACCACACGCTCCACTCATACCAAAGCAAAATGGAGGGAATTGGGGCAGTGTCCTTTTTTAATAAAGTTATCCACTGTGGTTTATCTAGAGACCAAAGAGGAAGCGTTCAACCAGACCGCCAGAGACATTCAAGACATTAACAAAGTTTGGAGCTTCTTACCAAGGTAAGAGGAGAGAGAAGCCACTGAAACAAACTGTTCTTTGCTGTCACTTTGGAGCACAGGGCAATGGATATCTACCCCGCAGCTGCAGGTACCTTATTGTCAAGGTTTAACCCCAGCCAGCAACTAAGCACCATGCAGCTGCTCACTCACTTCCCCTCCGCCCAGTGGGATGGGGGAGAGAATCAGGGTAAAACTTGTGGGTTCAGATAAGAACAGTTTAACAGAACAGAAAGGAAGAAACTAATAATGAGAACAATAATAAAATGACAATAATTAAAGAAATTAAATACACGAAACAAGTGATGCACAATGCAATTGCTCACCAGTCACCACGTGATGCACAATTAGTTCCCGAGCGGCAGTCCCTCCCAGCCCCACTCCCCCCAGTTTATATACTGGACATGATGTCACATGGTCTGGAATAGCCCTTTGGCCAGTTTGGGTCAGCTGTCCCAGCTGTGTCCCCTCCCAACTTCTTGTGCCCCTCCAGCCTTCTTGCTGGCTGGGCATCAGAAGCTGAAAAATCCTTGACTTAGTCTAAACACTACTTAGCAACAACTGAAAACATCAACGTGTTATCAATATTATTCTCATACTAAATCCAAAACATAACACTATACCAGCTACTAGAAAGAAAATTAACTCTATCCCAGCCGAAACCAGGACACTTACACAACTGTATCTCCTTTTGTCAGTAAGCAACACCATTTGATTGCTGTCAGTGAAAACTGACAGCTGCCAGGGCTCATCCTAGCTATCGGCACAGGTAAAGTGCACCAGAAAAATAAGCACCAGCAGCAGGAACAGACAGCTGCATTGCCTGGGGCCTTCTCCTGTGGCTGTGCACTTCATTGAAGAGGTAAAAGCAAGGGAACAGGAGAGGAAGGGTGCGCTGCAGCAGGTGGAAAGACCATGCTTGGCCATCCTCTCTCCTGTTAAGTCAAGGGTTTCCTGGAAATAGGGCTTTATGCCCTTCCCTCCAGCAAAGTCTGAAAGCAGCATATGTCCCTGTCAGGATGTTGTCCTTAACATCCTTCAGCTGCATCTGTGTTTGCTCCTAGCTCTTTGACACTGTTTTCTCACTAGATGGTACTCGCCCCTCTGATGTGCCAGCTCAGGCGCATATGTGCACCTCCCAGACTATTTTGGTCCAAGTAAGTGGACTAAACTAACTTTGGTTGAGTTGAAACCGGGCTGGGAGCAAAAAACATTTCAGTTACTGAGTTCGACTGTCTCTTTGGCAGGTACTGTTGATAAGTACACACGACCAAAACTCTGGAAAACCAGAGACTCAGTGATCCATTACCACATCAGTGAAGAAGAGGAAAATGCCCCTCTCACTACTAAATTTTTTTACAGTATTTCTTCTCAGGTTTTTTTTTTTTCCCCAAGACCTACAGAGGACTCAGGCTGGGGAGAGAGAAAGGAGACACTGCAGACACAGCTTCCACCAGCATCTCTCTGAAAAAAGTGCACTGCAGGGTGCCTAGTACAAGACAGATGCATTTCAGTAATGTGTGGATTGATCAGTGTAAATCAGTCACTATTGTTCTACACCAGCTGTCCCTTCATACAGAAAAGCCCCGAGGGGAGTTAAAGGCACTTTGCAAGCAGCCAGAGGGAAAAAGGTATTTTTGGTGATAGGCAGAACACACTTAGATTCCAACTCATTTCTTCTGGTGCTAAACAAAAACTAGACAAGGCAACAAGGATTTAGGGCATGGTTTGAACAGAGAGGTAAGATTCCTGTTACATCTGGCTGGGACAGGGAATAGCAGAGGGAGAAGGAGGTATCCATTAAGATTTGGAAGTTGTTTAACTCAGCCCAGGAAATTGCAGCCCTGCCTAAGGCCACTGTTTGTGCAGAAGGCACCTTTCAGGTTTTTTTCCTCTTTACTGAAAGGAAATCAACACTTTCTCCCATTCTGCCCAGACCCAAACGCTAAGTTTCCAACAGCAGGCCTATGTTACAATACCACCCATTTGAATGGAGCACAATATTTCTCCAATAATCTTCAGCAGGAGGTTTGGCAGACGAGGAGCTGTCAGCATCTCTCCCCATGAAGTTTCACATGCAGTGGATATGCTCACATTGCAGGAAGGCACTAGCTGAATAGCGCATGCAGTATTACAAATGGCTTTAAACAAAAGAGCTGATGGAAACCAAACGAGCTTCTCCCAGACTGTCACCTGCCACTTCAGCGTTTAACAACCTGGGATCATAGACCTACATGTTATTACAGTATATTGTCCTGGTCACAGCTGCTACGGAATTGGCAGTGAAAAGGTTTACTCTCAGCCCCAAGCAAGAGGTCAGGCTCTGAAAGCAGATCATTTCTCCGAGAAGCATGAGTAGTGAGCAGTCGCAGCAGTCCCTAGCACAGCAGCAGTCATATCGAGGAGACACTCGTGACCAGGTTCCCAAGAAGCAGCTTTGGTAACAGGGCCAAGGGCTGGCTAAATGTGACAGATAAGCTCCTCTGTTGACTCTGTCCCTATCACAACCAGCCCCAGCCCTTGCCAAGGGGGTGAGCATGTAGCACAGAGCATGACATTACCTCTTCTAATAGAAAACAGCATATATGGGTAATGCACTAAGTTAATAATATAAAGTACTCCTGGCTTACACAAGCTACAGCCTTACCCTGGAGATACTACAGTAAAGATTGGTCTGGTCAGAAAAGTTCATCAAAATAAATTGAAGAAAATTATTTAAACCTGTGTGAACACTCCTCTTAACAAGCGTGACTTTATTTAGTTTGCATTCCCTCTGGAAGTGAATTAAATTAACTAGGTCCATTTGCATCTAAAATAGAAGAGTAAGGTGATTTCAGCACTGGACTACAGTCTCTATATAGTGGGCTCTATACTGTGGTTTAAGTAATCCACCTGGGGTTACCTTTCCTAGACATCGTCACTTGGTCAAACCTTTAGTGTCATGACTACTCATAGAGCCAGATACTTACTGTCCACATTAGGGAAGAAGGAAAACAACAAAATAAATGCAGTCTTCTAACTTTCTCTAATGAGCATTGAAAATATTTTCAGGAAATACTTCCTTAAGTATTTGTTCACAGTCATTTCAACCACAGCTGCAAAAAGCACACACTTTTAAGAGCCCCCAGAGCAGCCCTGGAGTGCTAACTAAGTACACCTACCCTAACAGCTGAGAAGAACTAGGCACTGAAAGGGAAGTCACCTGTGAAAGGACACTTAACCTTCAAGCTTATTGCTTGTACTGCAGTGCTTTCAAGAAGGCCTCATTCAGGAATGAGACCCGGCTGTGCCAAATGTACTGTTTGTGACAAAGAGAGAACTGCAGGCTTTGGGTAGGATGGGAACTAAAGATGGGTGAAACAAGGAAACTAAGAGCCAGTTTCAGCTAAGAGCAGCCAGAGAGCTCTAGTCATGGACACCTCTTCTTTACTATCTGCTCCTACCCACGGCTGTGCTTGCTCATTTGCTTAAAAAAAACCCAACAAAACAAACAAACAAGAAATCACATCAGGACCCAAAGAGCACATATACAAAGGAGAGGGTTTTTTCAGATGGAACTGTGATTACTACCTGCCACTAACATTTTAGACTGACTTGGTCTTGTCTTGGTGCAGTGGGATGGAGTAACTGACCTCTGGAAGCATTCTTCAACTGTATTATCTCTGGGTTTGTAGCTTTCAAAAGTTATCAGTGCATCTGTCATAGCAGGAGGGTGACACTTGCTCCAGCACACCAACACAACTAAGAAGATATAAGCCTGAGCTCTATTCCATTTTTCTGGCTTGTCAACAGCCTTGCAAATTTCTCAGTTATGATAGTAAAACCCACGTATGTACAGCAGCTATTCGGTGGTGTACTGTTAAAGAGTCCAGAATGGAAATGGAGCAAAGAAAAATGCCATATTCAACATCAATTAAGAAGGCAAGAACATAATTACCCAGTACAAAATCTGGGCATGACATCAGAGCCCCTTCACAAACTAACGTGACCACCTGTGTAATGTTTTAAGTAGATGCCACCACATTAAGCAGGAAAATACCCCCAATATGTTCCATCAGAGGAACATGTCTTACTAAGAGGGGAGAGGCAAAAAAGTACTGGTTCAGTTCACCTTCAGTTCACTGCAGATTGCTTTTTCAACTGACAAAGACTGTGAAATTCAGCATTTAAGCTTTTTTTTTTTTCCTCCATACCATCTGAACAGAAGAAATCATTAAGTGTAAGAGAAGAATTGTTCAGTGATAGTGTTAAACGAGCTCAGTAGTCCTTCCTGGCCTTAAGATCCAGAGGGTTCACCGCACAATAGCAGTTCCCACACTAGTAACCTACTTCATGTTTAACAGTTTTAAAGACTGCAGTTAGCTTTTAGCATGAGTGAGACTGACATTTTAATTACACAGTGTCCCACCACACTGCAGAGTATCCTCCTTTCCTAGTACCACAGAGCATTTCTTCCTTTCCTTTATGAGATTACTAGTAACCACCTGCCCAAAAAAAAGAAATCCCATTCAGCTGGAAACATCTTCATTAATAACGTATCCCTTAGTCCACCCATTTGTGTAATTCCGTGCATAAATACCCACACATTAAGCAAGAATACACACAAAGCTGCTGTTGGGTACCTCCCAGCAAATGGAAAGAGTTCATCACTGTGCAAGCATGTCTGAGTAGCTTTGTCATCTGTGGGCTGACCAGCAAACTACTGTTTTTAGAAATACTGATTTGAGTAGTCCCTTACCACATTACTAGTTCTAAGAATTCAGTTTTCAGAGTCTGAGACACACAGAGATCAGTGCTTGTAGCATTTAGTCTAGAGCAAGAAATAAAGGGAAGGAGCCATGGCTTTTTCTGGAGGGGAAGATACAGCCAGGGACATGTCTGCATTAGCAGTGTTTTATGACAGGTTCTTGCAAGCAGTGTCATAGCCTTTTCTTTTGACTATGAAGTGAGACAGAAAGTCTTATACAAGCTGCAAACACATTTAAGGAATAAACAGTTTGCGTAAGTTGCTGCTTTGAGAGATCAATTCCTAATGTCTGGGGGAAAAAGAAAATAAGAAAACCCAAACCTTTCTTCATTTATATTCCCCTTCTGCTGCATCAGCACAGTCCTTTGTTTACTGTCTGCAAAGATGCACTCCAATGCTAGTGGAATGTGTATGTTAAATCTGTAGAGCAGCTTTAATCCCCAACTCAACCTCGCAAAAGCAAAGTTTCCCAGGAAAAGGGAGGATGATAGCCAAGCGCAGCAGTACCACAAAGGACCAATTCACAATAAAAATTTTTATGGGCGTTGCATGGATGTGTAAAACTTTTCAAGAAAAGAAAAGGAAGTTTAATATTTCACCTGACAACTCATCATTCAAACTGCAGAAGCAGCACTCTAGCTAGAGGAATTAAAAACAAAATCGAGGCAGGATTGAGGATGCTTTGAAATATACTTCTCCTCTGGTATTTCTGCTGCTTTGAAGTAGGAGAAGCCACAAATGATGACCATACAGTGCACACTGGATTTGCTTGATGGTATTACTACAGACAGTCCAGATAACATCTTAAACACACAAACATGATTTGTGCTCTTGATGTCTGGGGAAGAGAGTAAGGATACATTGCAATTGCATTAGCGACTTACAAATATGAAGAAAAAAGTACATAAAGATATTTTATTTTCAGAACTAAGCCTGGCAATACAATGAAACTTTCTATAGTGAATGCTGTAACAAAAATCATACTGGGTATCAGTGAGGCCAGCCTGGCACTAGAAGCAATACTGTTGGTGATGCCAACACTGTCCATGAATTCTTAAACCATAGGGTCTCTTACCACTTGTAAATGTATCTATCACCTTTGTGGTGCCAAACTGACTGTGTCTGGCTGAAGCAGTTCACAAGCTTGTCTAACTACCAGGCTTCTGATGGGACAAGGGCTTCCCAAATGTTCAAATGCAAGGTTAAAAGCAGAAGGCAGAGCTTTAAATTGTGTTCAGTCCATTTTTTGGAGTGTCAGAACAAGACCATCTCATGTTAAATTCTACCACAGATCTGTTCAACGATGCCATTCCTGTACCTGCCAGCAATGAATCTGGCAAGACTTATCACCATTGTAAAACATCAAGTACAGATTTCCTTGGGAGTGATCCAGCTGCAGGTGCTAAAAAGCATTTTGACTCTTGTCTTGGCCTGACAGCCATTTTATGTGTGATCTTATGTGCTGGAAACCTCAAGCTTTCCTGTGATAAGGTGAGAACATTTTGGAGTTCAGGAGACAAATATTAAAATTCTTGTCTGTTTCTCACACCCCCTCATAACTAGATTATCCTTTTTAATATCTTTGGGGTTGTGTTTTTTCATTCACATGAGATTTCCCCTTGGGTTTTTACCTAGCCCGAGGACTTCATAATAACGAATCAAATTAAATTTCTGGCAGCAGCAGGATATATGTCAGGTAAAGACAAATTTTTTTTTTTTTTTAAAGTATCATCAATGTCAAAACAAAAAGAAGAAAGAGCATCCCTTAGATGCAAGATATCACAAGTTCAGATCACTAGGCTAGACTTCAGAAGGAGGGAAGGAACTAACACGGAGTATATCCCACATCAAAACACAGGACTCACAGGAGATGAAAAAAGTCACACAGCAGTTATACAGGAACCCCACCCACTTCCCAGAAGCTGTGAATCTTCACATTCCTTGCACACACTTTGTCACTGTCCTACCCCTCTGGGCCATGAACCCCCCCCCCCGCCATGTAGCACATCATGAAATCATGTAGCAGCTGGAAGGCTCTGGGGAGACTCTGGTGCACTCCAGCTCCCTCTGCACTACATTTTCTGGGTACAGATTACCTGTGCAAGGTGCCGTGTAAATCCTACAGTATAAAGCAGATGGGAAGATAAAGCTTGCCCAAGGCTAGCAAAACTTGGAGCCTTGTATTCTACCTCCCCAAACAAAAGCGGGTGTTTTCTCTGAACCGCACCCACCTGCACGGGGAGGGGAGGGAAGAGGAAGACAGGAACTTTTCAAAGCATGGGTTCTCAGATGCCACTACCAGCTACAGGGTGGATCACTTTACCACACACATGGAAGCTGCTGTCAAAATAATTTCAATTTTTACCTCTCAGTGTTTCAGCTGCTGCTGGAGATTTTTCATTGCATCTTCTACCAGGACAGAAGGAAAGTTCTTTTAGTTCGATTAGAAAATGGGAGTAATATCCAGAACCAACATATGAAGACAAAACCAGCTATTCCCAAGAGACTGTAACTATTCCAACTGCTGCAATGGCCAAAAAGTTAGCAATTGTTCCAATTTTCTTAAAAGACTGAGAGGGAGCTATGGTGCATGACTGAAAGATTAGCTAATCACACACAAACTGAATGCATTTGGAGAACAGTCTGGTGCCCAAAGTTCACATTCCAGCTGGGCAGAGTCCCAGTCCTCTTCCACCCCAGACCTCGGCAGCGCTACCCAAGCAACAGCGAACTTGGAGCAAAAGGGCATTTAGGAAGCACTGAGCCAATTCGGGCTCCAAGAGGGCATGACCAGTTCCAGCAAGCCTTTAGCACTAGGATAATCAGCATTTTGTTTCCGCTGCCATTCAGGTTTATAAATCAATCATCTGAATGCAGTTCATCACAAAGACCATGTAAATAAGATGTCCTGCCTTGGACAGGTCTCTAACAGAGTATAGGGGTCACACTGGTATCAAACCAAGCCATCGAGCCCAGGACACTGAAGGGCAAGTCAATGACTGCTTTGTAAGATTAGGGCATGGAAAGCTATCCTTCTGCCTCACGCATCTCGATGAATCCCAAATATTTTGCTTAAATATCTTCACCTCTCCAGAAACAAACAGAACTAGCACACCCTGCCTTTTCAAGCGTGTCATAAAAATGCCTAGAAGGACAAGCCTTTTGCTAGAATTAGTGCATCTGGCAGAGCAATGCACCTATATCATTCCCATCAGGTTTCATCTTCAATTCACAGAGATCCAAGCCAGCTATAAGACTGCGATTGCTACCACAAGGCTGAGAGAAATAAGTCAAATGGGTCAGTTTACGAAGACAACGAACCTATTAAGAATCCAGTAACATGCAGAAATTAGACACACAGCACTCAAACACTATTACACTGAAAGTTTTTGATACCAGTGAACATTACAGTGAAATATTAAACCAATGCAGGGTGGTGGGAAGGAGGATAAAGCAAGGGGGGGGGAGATTAGGAGGTGGCACGATCATAGGGTAATTTAGGAGCTAAGAAAAACAGATATGCCTTTGTAAACCTCAAGCAACACATGCATTCCCAAGAGATACAGACAATTTTCCTACTAAGGACTAATTGATATACAATACCTCAGGGATTTAATTAATTACATCTGTTACAGAATTACAATAGGGAGGCAACTACCAATGCAACAGTTACTGAATATTTCAGGTTGCCATTTTTTCCCTGAACAAAAGACCACAAATCATCAATTTTTACTAACTTCAGTCAAACTGCTGCTCAGGCAGATTCTAAATTTGTTAGCATTGCTGGAGCACATCTTACTATATGAGAGCTCTACTGATATCCATGTTTATGCAGAACAGGACATTACGTGCTGTTTGAGGCACACAGTATCTGGCCCCATGTGGCCGAGTGCCTTAAAATCACATCCTAAATAAACATTACTCAAATCTATTTTCCAGGTGGACAAAAGCAAAACAGGCAGCAAACAACTGTAAGAAAAGTGACAGATATATCCACATTTCAGGTAGCTCATCTCTCCTTCTTTATGAATAAAGGCCACTCAAAGACAATGAAAGTGCAATACAGTGACTTGAGTCTTGACACACTTCTGAGAATCTGTTAGTCTTGAAATCAGTCATCACTTTCATATCTTAAGCACACTGAGGCTGAGATGGAACATACAGTACTATTTCTCCTGCTATGTGACTAGCTTCTTGTTGAATGCCATTTAAATTGCATCTAAAAAGCATCTTTACAAGATGCTAGAAGATATCCACAAGACTCAAGTCGATATCCTATTACAGTAAGAAGCTGTTTTTAGTCCTGCTGAAATGACAGTTTATTTAGGGAAAGGAGAGAGACTGCACATGGTTTCATACCAACATCTTCCTAGAAGTGGTTAAACTGAAATGCTACGCTTTTGAGAGAGCCACCATGCAGCTGCGGATCAATCATGTACCATTAATGTAGACTGACAGGGAGAAAGGCCAACACGTACACAGTTCTCAGAAGTGAAGGATGAGGAGTACTAATGTAATGTTGTTATGACGGAGGCGTATGGAAAGGGGCCGAGCAAGAAGGAGCTCAGCATCAGGAGCCTTGAATCAGAGTGCCATAAATCAGAGGCATGTGCTGGGGCAGCTGTTCAGAACTGTGCTATCAGAGATCCTTTACAGAAGGTCTGCAGTAGTATTTGGGGAGGAAAGAGATCAGAGCATTTCAGTTTCTCTTTCGATGAGGTTACTAACACAAGACAAAAAAAAAAGTATTTATCTTTCCCAGTCTTACGTTTTCGTGGTACCTTAACAGTCACCCACTCACACTGAGTTAATAAACTACAAAGACTTAACTGTATCCTTGAACAAGGAACCTCAGAAAGTTACAATAAAACAGGTTTGGATGGGAAAACAGGAGTAAATCTAACCTCAGTCCACCGGTTTGTTTGATGGTTGTATGTGGCATTCTTATCCCTTACCCCTGGTCCCCCACCCACTCCCACACACAATCCCCATCCCTTTTTAAGTCTGATTCAGAGCCCAATAAACTCTGTTGTGAAACTCCCTGTCCCTTAGCCCCTAGTCTTACAAAAATGCCAGTGCTTACTCAAGGCTATCTGCACTGAGGGCAGCTGGTCTACTCACATGATTTCAGTTAAGCATCTGCAACCCGTATGCTGTAAGTTCTTCTCATGCATCCGTACAAGTCTGTGGGTCAGCTAGGTAGTTTGTTTCTACCAGAACACAGAATAAATCTTAGTATCATCTCTGTTGTGATTGCAAGGCAGTTTATTGGTAAATAGTAAATTTCTTTCTCAGTTAAGTATTAGATATTCTCATTCACACGTGAGGTACTTCTTACATGAATCCTGGCGTTCTGTGTGTTTTCAGAGCCCAAAAGTCTATCAAAGTCAACCCATGGAAAAAGGAAAAGGCTGGCCTAAAAAGAGATACACTATACATAAAAAGAGAGGAAGACAGACTTGTGTGCATTGAAACACAGTTGTAATCCAAACTGTCCCAGAATAACACGAGGACACAAACCTGAAGACAAATGCAGTCATCCCCTCCCCAATAAATCTGAAAGCAGTCCCTCTAGAATTAATTGATCATAAGTACACAAAAAAACCCTTTAAGCAATCAAGATTTGTAGTTGGCGGAGTGTCATACATTTAATGTGTTCTGCTTCCAGCAGCAGTCTTTGCGTGCGAGTAAATTCTCAAATACATTATTTCTTTTTCTGCCCTCCCTCAGCACTGGATAACTTTTGAATATAATGCAATAATTTGTATTAATTAGCATTTTTTGGTCAAATCAAACATCAGTTCAAGAAGCCAAGTTCATTGCCTCTACCCGACCAGACTCGCAGAGGTACCAAGTATACCTGCTGCTTTTGCTAGGGGTGCTCAGGGCACTCTTTTGAAAGACAGACCCCAGACTCCTCCAGGTGGCAAAGAGAAGTCAGAGCCTACTTTCAACATCCAGTGACCCCACAAGAATTATTAAAAAAAGCAGCTCAGTTAAGACTGAACAATCACAACTACCTTTACTCCTGCCACTTTACCGATTCAGAAATAGCGGACTGCCTTAACCCTTTCATGAAGCCTGACGAGCATAGCCTTGGACCAGAGAGTTTGGTGACAGAGAAGTCCAGCAGTGCTAGGAGAAGGTAATTCAGACAATAAAATCATGCATTCTCAGCAAGAGAATCCAATAAGTTGCCTTTCTCCCAAAAGGGACCTACAACCAAGAATTTCACTCTCTTGAGAAAGAGGAGCAGTGAAGTTTTAAACAGGCTCCTGAGCCTCATAAAAGTGCTCAGGAGTCTACACAAGAGTCACTCAGCTTCGAATGTTAGTGGATCATAACAAGAGTGTATGATTTTTCCTGGCTCGGAAACAACTGGGAGAAGATTAAAAGAAAAAAGCCCCCACAAAGAAGAACTCGCTTAAGTATTATGGTTAAAAATGCCATGAAAAACAGAGGAAAGGGGATACACATCCTAACCAGCCTTTCTTCTGTGACTGCCGTGGATAAAGAACCATCTGGTCACATAGTCACGAACGCATTCACATCCACTCCTGCTCCACAAAACCCAGGCTGATGTGACTGCCAGTGTGAAGTCACTGAAAACAACTTAACCCCCTCTTTCCGATTTATCTGGTCTTTGTCTGCCTTCACTCCTGTTAGTTCGAAGGGGGAAAACAGGGCTTGCATGCATTGGTGGGGCAGAGCTGAACACAACAGATTTCCATGGCAACGAGATACAGCCCCAGTGAGGAAGGCCTGTTAATAACTGGGAGGCGATGTGCTCGGCAGAAACAGATTTTTCTATCAGACAGCCAGAGATAGCAGCTCATGTTCATACGCAAACGTGCAAGGAATCTGATTCTTGGCCTTGTACAACCCCACTGAATTCAGCCAGAGCTACGCCAACGTAGACCACAGCGAGATAGAGACCGGCATTTGGTGTTAGTAGGAAAAATAAACAGGCAATATGGAGAAACACTCTGCCTTTGAAAACAAAGTAAGAGTACTCCTAAGACATTCCTCATTAACTGAATATTTATTGTCAAACTGCAGGAAAACCCAGCGCTAGTATGAAAGGGAAAGCAACTGTGTAACGCAGAAATTTGTGCGTACTGTACCATCACCTACTGCCTGTGCTTTTACCTTTGACAAGTGCACATTTATACAGAAGCTGAACCTCTTACAAATAACCCTGCTGCATTTGGAAAGGGACGGAGCTGTAATTATCCCGAATTCTCTACTGAGGGACTTAATCATGTGGCCTTTGTGACATTTAGGCTCCTTCCCATTAAAATACAGTTACAAACACTTTCCAACATAACGATATTCTATGCACTCGTTAGTATCCTCCAAACTCAACTTTGCTTGCAACAGACTGCTAAGTCTTCTGGCCATAATCATGACAAGCTTTGCCTACATATGTAAGAATACAGTCTCCAAATAATAAACTGAATTCAATAGGACAAGTCTCGGTTTACAAAGTTAACAGCATGCACAAGGCTTTGCAGGACCAGAGCCCCAGTGAGGAAGAGCTGAGGCCATTAGCAAACTTTTCCAAATCAAGCAGAAGAACAGCAACTGTCTCACTCGCAGTGTATGCTCTACTGGAAATGCACAAAAAGCCATTTATATCAAGCATAAGAAAAATATGCCATGTACAGTTTATAAAAATATCTTTAACAAACTAAGAACAAAGCCAGAAACTGTCCAAGCAGGCTTAACTGGGCAGGGGGGAGAAAAGAGTAATTTCATGGGCTATTTTGTAGAGCAGAGCAGCAACAGCCGCATCCTACCAAAGTTTTATTTAAGCCCTACAACTTTTCCTGACACTGCAATAGGTGGAACCCAAAACAACTCAAAAGTAAGACTCAAGGCAGGCACTGCAAGCGCAAGGCTGTATTTTGTATTATGTGATAGGGCTGTACAACGCTACCAAACACCTGATTTTAATAAACAATCCCTGGTTACATACAAGCATCAGGGCTGACTCTGTGACAGGCTCATCCTTGTTCAGAGTCCTGTTCATCAGAAGGATGATGATTACCACATAGCTACAATGTTTTAAGTCCATGTTTTCCCAATTGCCAAAGTGTCTGGTAAGCTTAAAGTACACGAGCCCCAAGGCTGCTTGCTTCACTTGAAGAGTGGCGCCTTGTATTGCCGTTGTTTATACAGATATGGTAATTAAAAATTGCACTGTAATGCATTCAATAATAGTCTTATTGTTCCCGTGAACTGAACTGCTCCAGTTAAACATGATATCACAGCTAAATAATAATCTGCATTTATACTTTTTTTTTTTTAAACTTTTTTTTTCTAGCTGTATAGGGACTCTGGGCTTCTTCACCATAGATATTTCCAGCACATCTCAAAGCAAAACATCTTCCTGCTAAACCAAACGCTTACTCCACATTCCTGTGGAGCACGGTCTCTGACGCCTCAGCAAGCACCGCGCCGACACTGAACCCAGACTCGAGAGTGACACACAAGGATAACCTCTAGCCGATAAAAACGGCAAGACTCTCCACACATTTCTCAGTAACACGGCAGCACGCACAGATACCATTCCACAGGTGTGCTTAGCACAGAGCTGTTTACATTAAATACAACTGAAGGGCATTAGCAGGGCTGGCTGACAGCACTGGAGCAGCGGTCATGGGAAACCAGTAAGGCACACTTCTTAAACGTTTAGAGCCTTAATGAAAAGCAGCAACGAGGAAACACCACAGCTATAAAAGAGGCAAGATTACAGGCTAGCCACCACATTGTACAACATCCCATCTTGTGGCAGGTAACCTAGGGGTTCGACAGAAAGCCCTGTCAGCCTTCCAGCATCAGGCAGGCCTGTGGAAGTCAGACAACCCCACTTTCCCTGGCCTTCAACGCGGTGGGCAGGTGGGGGCTGCCGAGCACACCCCCAAACTGGCTCGGGGCTTACCTACCTGCTTCAGGAGAAACTTATCCTCCGCGTTGATCTTAAGGGAGACGGCCAGGTGGATGGCGGAGAGCACCACCCCGCTGATGACCGCGGCCCTCATCCGCACCGGCAGCAGCGTGTAGATGCTGTAGATAAAGAAGACGGTCCACCAGATGCCCTCCGAGGCACTCCTGGGCCACACCAGCAGAACCCCTACCACTTGCACTGCCAGGATCACCAGGATGACGGAGTAGCACGCCAACCACATATGGTCCTGGTGGAATTCGTTGCGGTTGCACACCATGCACAGCACCACCATCAGCAGGATGGCCAGAGAGAGCACCACGACGTAGGATACCTCATAGTGGCCGTGCGCGGCGTGGAAGATCAGCATGACCACGCAAACCAGCACCAGCACGGCCATGAGCATGGTCAGGCTGCTCTGGTTGAGACGGAAGAAGTAGCGCTGATAAAGGCGCTCCAGTTTCTCCGACTGGAACTTCTTGGACCTGAAGATTTGCAGCAGGCTGCTGCAACAGCTGCCCATGGAGAAGGCCGCCTCGGAGTCCCCCTCGTCCCCGTCCTCCTCCTCCAGCTCCTCAATCTTGGCCTTAATGCGTTTCTCCTCCAGCCCCAGCTCCACGGACCGGGGCCGTACCTCCCCCTGCTCCCCCAGCTGCCGGGGGCTGGCATTGTTGGGGGCAGCGGGGGAATCACCACCAGGCGGGTGGCGGGACCGGTGACGTCGGCTGTCGTCACTGTGCTCCTGCCAGGCAGATTTGGACCTAAAGCTCATCATCCTGCAGCCGCTCTCCCCGCGGCTCCGGCTCGCCTGGGGCTCGTAGTCTTCCTCGCTCCTCCACCTGCTCGACATGCGGGAGGCCTTCTTGCCCGAGGACCTGTCGGGAGGCGGCGGGTAGGAGTAGCCATTGGCCCGGGCCTCCGCTTCGCCCCAGGCCGAGCGGTGCTGCTCGGTGCCTGCCCAGGGCGCAGGGCCGCCGAAGCCCGGGGGGCTGACGCTGTTGGACCGGGACATGCCCTGAGGGAAGGGGCAGCGGGGTGAGGGGGACGACCGCCGGCCAGGAGCAGGGGGCTCCCGCGCCACAGGGGACGAGCAGCTAGGTGGGAGCAAACCCCAAAAGACAGCAGGGGGGAGGGGGAAAAAAAGGAAAAAAAAAAAAAACAACAAAAAAACAAACCAAACCCAAAAACAAAAAAAGGGCAAAACCCACAAACGCCCCCAAAGCCTCCGAGGCGGCCCCCAGAGCCGGGGTCTCCCCGGCGGGACCCTCAGGGCAGCGCGGCGGCGGGCGCCATCGCCGGCCCCGGTGCTTTGACACCCCCGAGCGAGCTCGGCACCGCCGG
>NW_010972437.1:23126778-23140855 GCF_000737465.1 Haliaeetus leucocephalus
AATGCGCGCGGCCGAGGGGCGGGCCGCCGCGGAGCGGCCGTTAACTCCTTCGGCGCTCCGCGGGCCGCGCCCGGCCGAAGGCGCTCCCTGAGGCGCCAGCCCGGCGGCCTCGCTGAGGTGGTGCCCAAGGGATCGGCCCTACCGGCGGTCCCACCCGGCGGAGAGCGGCTGGGTTTTGCCAGCGCCCGCCGCCACGGGAGGGAAAGGGGGTTATCTCTGTGTTCAGCCTCATCGTCGAGGCTGTGGGCTCTTGAGGGGCAGCTTTCCTTGGAGGAAGGGGGAGGAAAGGGAAACCGCCTCCTCCTCAAGAGGTCAGAAACGTCAAGATCAAGCAACGGCGGCCAAAACGCTGGTGAACGGAGGAAGGTAAAGCCCCAAAGAAACCTCCCCTGACCTCGGTACCTATTACCGGACCTACTACTAACACAGCAAATAAGGCTAAAATACAAATGCAGGCTATTGTTGGGGTTTTTTTTCAGCCACCTGAACTGCAGCCCACAGACAGTGTTGTGACACGGTCTTAGTGGAGCGTATATTCTCTGCCACGGTTGTGGGGTACAGGGAGGATACCACAGCAGTTCCCAACAAGCTTCAAACACCAGACTCTTCTACAACATTCTTTCAGATGATCCACTCTTTCTGCAGATGTGAGTTAGCCCATTAATGATTTACAGTGTTATGTACTAAGAAGAATATTATCGCTTAGTGTCCTGTATCATGTTTTATTAAGAACAAACTGTCAAATCAGGTAACTGCTTAGCTCAAGTAGCATAAAATGGTACTTGACCAGATGTTCGTCCAAACATCAAAGATCCCCATGCACAAGTAGCCCTTAGGAGTAGTAGTGCTGAAGCTGTGATTATCAAGGCACACAGATAAGGCAAGGGTTGTAGAGAGCTGGCATTGGCGGATACAGTTGGCAAAGCCAGATAATCTTCCAAACACAAGCTCTTCTTCACGTGTCCTTTACGCTTGCAAGTAACTCCACAAACTACAGCAATTTAGGCCTTTCTGTATTTCAGTGAAGGTTTGTAAAATCGTATTGAATTTTCAGCAGCTGCTTCCACAGAGCATCTTTTACTTACCAGGAATACACAGTTCAAGATTTTCACTAAAAAAATGCATGCAACTATTACAGTGGTGCTCACTCGTGACATTTTCCTGCCAGATGCTACATACCACACCTGAGCAAGATTGCCTTCACACGAGGAGACATTTTTATACATAAATACTATCTTTCAGATGGAATTTATCTTTTCTTGGGATATTATACGATGCTGTCCATGCTGTATCCATACACTAAAGTAGAACAAAATTCAAGAATTCTATGGTTGGTTACTCTGGCTGCACAGTACCAGAACTGTAGGGATAAAGACAGTGAAACAATTCTTCAGTGAATCATAAATTAGGACAGGTCTTTTTGTTTTGTACACAGTCCCTTTTTGGAGTTCTTCTCTCAAAGCCAGCAGAAAAAGATCTCACTTTTTCACAAAAATGTGCCATTGTAAAACCAAGTAAAGGGAGAAAGATGACACTCAACAACTTAATGTTTAAAATCAGTTCAGCCTGACAGAAAATGACTAAGTAGGTATGTGTAAGAACCAGGCACGTTCCAGATCCAACATCAACATCCTACTACATTTAGTTCTGGATATCAACAAAGCATTGATCAGGTAGTGGGCCAAATAATTATAAGGTTCTTATGTTTCACTGCTGGGACTAAGTCAAGTCTTATTTAGCTTTTGCATGATGATAGCCTCTGGAAGTCTGAATCCAAGGCAGGATTCCACTGTACAGTAAGCTATAGCCCCTTCTCCAGAAAGTTTACATATACAGGTACCAGAAACCAGTAGTTTCAATTCTAGACTGTCATTCATGTTTCTTTTCACTATGTCATTTTGTTTAACATATGAGTAGTTTTGCTTTTTTCTAACATTACAATAATTGATGCTAAAGCTGAAGACATCAAAGTTGGGTTTTGGTTTGGGGTTTTTTTTGGTTGGGTTTTTTTGGGGGGTGGGGGGGTGGGGGTGTTCCTTAGCCAGAGGCGAAAAAAGCTTTGTCCTTGCTAGAGGGGAAAACAAGTCTTCAACCACAAGTTTGTAACATTAAAAACAGGTAGGTAAATATGAGATGGCAAGTTTAAAGAAAGGTAAAGGAGCAGTTAGAACAGATTCTGCAAGAAATCTGTAACTTGTGAAAACAATAAGGATGCTGTATTAGAAGCAAAGAGTTGTGCCAAATAATCAGGTACTTCACACAAAGAGGACATATAGGGCTATGACAAAGAAGATGCAAGATTCCACATGGATACAAAAATCTTAAAACTAATGCCTACTTTCAGGTGATCATGTTACTGGATCTCCTATCTTGGAACTACAGTAGAAATAAGGTAACTAGTAGAATATTGTAATATTCAGGGTACAGATTACAATATGGACAGTTTACCTACAGGTTTTATTCTAACGTGCAGTTTCTTCAAGCCCTGGCTCTTGTTTCTAAGTCAGGAACCTGATTATAAATGGCAGATAAGGAACTATTGTTTGTCTCACCCGAAAGAGTAATGTGAGAAAGCAAAACCACAGCATATCCTGGGTGGCTGTGAAGTCATTTAAAAATGTCTAACATTTATTCTAAGAACATTCAGGCAATTACCCTCTGTTTTTAATTATACATAGATAGCAGTACCTTTACCTTTCATAACTTAGTCCAGTCAGTTTCTGAAGAGTGACTGTAAAAGTGAGGAGCTTCTATATTTCAGTCCCAACACAGCTATTTACAAACTATGACCTTAGTCAATACAAGTATTCTTTGTATTCTAATCTGTAAAATGAAGAGTATTTACTCACTCTGCTCAGAGAGATCAACAAACACAAATATCACAGGACTATGTAGTACCAAAACAGAGAAACTTACTATTCCTTATGCAGAAAGGCTAATGTTCCACCTTCCACTCTAGCCTAGCCTTCCCAAATTCTGTTCACCCAATCATAAAAGCTATTCCTTTTTTAGGTGGGGAAAATTCCATTAGGTACCTTCAATCATAATTTAACCAAATTCTGGATTAAAATTGAACCCTGCCTCTTTGGGTTTCTCTCTTTTTCAAAAAGTATTTATCAGGTTAAAATAATACCTACATGGAAGTACACACATGGAAGATTTAGAGAATGCCAGCACAAAATTACTAGAATATCAACTCCACAAGATCATTCAGGAAGCCATGAGAGACACAAGTATAGGCAGAGAGCTAAGTGAAGCACATATCTGAGGTTCTTCAACACACAAACAGTTGACGCAAATTCTGATTTCAGAGGTAGCCTCATAAATCATATCAAAACATTTTTTCTTTATTATTATTACAACAGGTGCAGCAGACAAACATTAGCATTCTTTCTTTGCATTATTTACTTAAAACAGGGAGCAACATCTAGTGACCTCAGAACACATATCACACATTTCAATTTTCATGGCCTTCATGCACTACAAGATGCATGCAAGCATTAAATCCAGAACTCCAAAATATCCATGCTCCCTAAATTAGTGAAGCTTTTATAAAACAGGTTCTTGGTCCTTTCACTGACCATCTTTGCATAGTCCAAAACAGCCCTCTGAAATCCAGAGCAGATAAAAGAATCCATCTTGGAGGCACGAAATATTGAAACTGAACAAGCTGCTATTATATATTTTCTTGCCCCCCCCCCCCCCATCTGATGATTCACAAGGAATAGAATCAAAAGTCAGTAGAAAACTGTGAAAACACAAAACCACAGCCATTTAAAAAAATAAACAAAAAGCCCAACCCAAAACAACCTGACTCATCACTAACTTTTACGTTTTTTAGAGGTACATAGAAGCCTAGCAAGACATGGTGCTTACTGTATCAGGTTTATCAGCTTTTTCACAGCAGCATCCACAACATTTCACCTGTTTAGGACAAGCTAGAGCTGGGATGCAGTCTGCAACCCATACATATGCAATACAGGAGGACTGCATCATGAAATTGGCCATACCACAAATAATTCATGTGGTCATTCACAGGGATTTCACATAATCCTGACATTAAGAAAAAAAGTAGCCAAGGATTCCACTTCTCTACAAAGATTGTGAACACAGCAGCTCATTTGTTAACTGTAGCCCATATATACCTACTCAGTAGTCAGCCTTGCTAGCTCACCTATGGATAACATCAAAGCAATGTTAGCCTGACTAAAGTATTTGTCCCAAGTGGACTCCTGTAGCCTGTATGAAGCTCAGAGCAGATCAATTATGCTTTTGGCACATAAGCTATTCAGTTTTGAGCTAGTTTATCAAATACCTTTACATAAGCTGTAGTGAGGCTCAGTCTTAAGTTCCACTTACAAAATTGCTATACTTGTCTGCAATACAAGCATAAATAGTTAAGTGGCACCAATAGTTAAGGTCATACATGCCTAAAATGGAAGTGTGTGATAGGCCTTGTTATTATAGCACTAAGCACACCAGCAACCCATCAACTTCTACTACCAGGAAGCCTAGCTTCAGTACACATGAAAAAAGGGCCCAGAGTCAGGTGGGTTTTCCCATCAAATTCACACTGAAAAAAACAGACCAATACTGTCCTAATTACATAAGGAACCACAAGAGGGTGCATGGAAAAGTATTACTCTGTGCACATGACTAACAAAACCTAGTCTCAAATGTTTTCATCTTACTTTGTGTTCATCACCCTCCTTATTTACTCTGACATGAGATTAGCACATGCTGTAGTCTGGAGCTAAGCACAGACACAAGTTGTAGGAATTTCTTTAAGACTTCTACCCTTCTTTCAAATCTGGCTGTACTTTTTAGTGGCTGAAGTCCCTGTCAGGACTGGGTAAATGTGCCAGGAAAAAAAAAAATTATAGCCTACCCTGTTTTCAAGAGAAAGCCAGGCTTGAATAAAAATATACAAAACCAGGCAATGTTTTTTATTGAAAAATTATTCTGAATTACATGACTTCAATGGGCAGATAACAATACATCATACAGTACATTTATTCTTAAGAATTCATATAACAGGACTCTAATGATAGTTTGTTATGCAAACAAGTATCAGTTTAAAACATGTAACCGAGAATAACTAAATCATATGATTTTTAACACCAGTGGTATGTAGTAGTTTTACATCTTTCCACCAGCAATTTATTTCTTCAAAATCTGGCAAGCTATGGCCTGATCTGCAGTCATGTATCACCAGGATCCTGGAGCATATCTGCCCCATGTTTGTATGCACTGGTATGCCTAAAGCAGGTTTCCACATATCCTTTGATTTGACAATACTTTTTGAAGAATAATTCAACACCTTCAGATTGCAGAGCTTAACTTCTGGTACAGCTTTTACAATATTAACTGTTAATTTCGAGTCTCACCACAAAAACTAAGCAGCAGTGTCTTTCAATTTCACATCCATTTCCTTGCTGATGCAAGAAAGCTTCTTCCATTGTTCCAGTCTGCTAACTTCAGAACAGTTAAAGTGCTTTGTTTACTTAAATTGCATCAAAAACATTTAATACTCAAACCAGCAACTTCCCAGAAGTAGTTTATACACAGGAACAGATGACTAAAACAGAGCACCTAAGCCACTGCATCCAGTTCCCCATATCATGTAATAAACACCTGGTGGAGAATTAAAGGGACTTCATCATGTCATCAGCACACCAGACAAAACACTGCAGCATTTCCATTAAACACTGTTATTCTGCCTTAAAAAAAACAACAAATAAACAAACAAACAAAAAACCACACCCACCCCCAAAAAAACCCAAAACCCAAACCACTGACAAAACCAGCAACTACTGGATACCAAAGGAAAAAAGGAAGTTTTGTCAACTCCCAAATATTCTTTGGGAAGCAAAATGGTAGCTCTGTATCCTCTAGTACCTCTCTTCTTCTTCCATCTCATCTTTTTATTGACTGTTACTTAGTCGATATGACCAGCACTCAGCATCTTTTTCTTATCCAGTAAATGAAGTGGTTGTATTTTACCTGAAGAAACCTTTAACTAAAAAGCAAACTGATTTCATAAAAGCAACCTAGTGTTAGGCTAAGTGGAAGGTCCTCCACTTCCTATATCTTCTCCACAGCTAAATATTTTTGTAGGCATGCTAGATGCAGAAGAAACAAAGGGCTGACCTTTAAATTGATATCAACTTAAAACTAATTTTAAAGATACCTGAAATGTCTATATACATATATATTCTTCAGATTATCACACTGTTTTTAGAGTGAGACTAACCCACTATAGTGCCCAAGAGACTGCATGTAGATTACACAGCAAATATGATTCTGCGAGATCAAGTGTTCAAACTAGAACGTGTCAGTATTAAAGTTTTTAATGTATGCTTGTTGTAAGTGATAACAGATGGTTTGCAGAAGATTGTGCAGACTGTCTGAAGCAGGAGTCAAAAAGAGAGGACAAAATGCAATTCAGTGTTCACGATTCAGCTGAATAAGCCTCTGCAAAAACTTCCACTAATGAATTTCCCAATAACAACCACCTCATGTAGTATCAGGTAATGTAAAATTTCTATGTACAAACTATATGGAATTAATTTAATCTACAGAGAGGCAGCTTGTTGTGACACAGAGTTTGTGCAAGTATAACTAGACATGGAAGTGTTTCTAACATTGTGAATTATGCTTTTATAGTGGAAAATTGAAGTAATATGCATCTACTTAAAACACTAGAAAAATTAAGATACAATATTGACAGTAACATCTCTTTCCCTAATATTAGCACATTATCAATGTCAGCACATCAAAGAGAAAAAAAACCACACCTCTGACAATACTAATGCCCAGCTAATTTGTGAAGACAGAAGGGGCTTTGGTATCTTTCACATCTGTAAAGGAAAGTATTATTCTGAAAATTAGTGACCAACAGTATTAAAAGAGTTTTATATTTTCCATTCATATTTTTAATTCCAACTGCTTCAAGGTAGCCTTCAAAAACTACCACAGAAGCTTTATTAATTCTCTCACTACAACATTAGAAGTCTTTTGACAAGTGTGGAAGAATATTTGTTTAGGAGATGGGAAGCAGAATTTAAAAGCCACTTGGTATTGAATGGAAGTTCCAGGCAGTTGCATGGCTTGTCAATCACTCCCAACTCTAGAAATGCTCAGTCCATACCAAATAAAACTGAATCACACAGAAATTCACACCTTTTTATTTTATACTCAGCACACCAGCACAGATCCTTCCTCCAGTCTTATGTCAAGAACTGCCAACACTTTATTTAAGATGAGCCTTAAATACTACTGTGAAATTAATTTGCTTACAAACACAGAATCCTTATGCTTTTCAGACTTTTTAATGCTATCCCTAGGTAACTAAAATTGTTTCCACACATACTGTTTTCAAACTGCAAAGAGGAAACACAAATAACCAGTAGTAGTTATTTTAAGGCACAAATGGAGCTCAGCACCACTCTTCACGGCGTAACATTTCAAAGAGAAGTTCTTAATTACACAGTAGTGCTAAGTCACATCTATCATGTGTAGGACATGTGCTGAGGCTGGGCATGACAACATTATTTCATCCTGTCTGCAGTCAAAAAAAAATCACTGTAGCTGTGCAATCTTATGACAAGCATATGCCTAGAATAACAGCACTCACTCTGCAACTACTACTCAGTTCCTATTAGAGGATTATAACTTGTTATTTATGAGCATTAATGGCATCTAGACACAGTATTTAAATCTCTCTCAGGAAGTGTTAAAAATGCTAAGAACATTGCCATGGTAGCAGACATTTTATATTTAGTAAATGAACTCTGAAGTATTCTGTTGCATTAGTTAAGCATTCCACTACATTTATAATACTCAAATAACTTTGTTTTTGTAGAAAACCGTCACCATCTAGTGTACAGATAACAACAGGAGAACAAAGAGCTTGCGTTCTATTGAGGATCCTTCAGGAAGTTGTAAGTTTGAATGTTAACATAGTCAGTTAATAAGTTCTTATAAATACCTCTTTTAGAAGTGAAAAGCAGAGCATTCATAAAAGTATCACGTTGCTTCATTCTTTTGTTTAAGCTCAAAAGTTATATATGCCAAAAAGATCTTGTAAATTGTGAGGTACGCATTATATACAAATGAATAAAAATACAGCCCTAATTCACATTTATAAAGTATCTGCTTTTGTTCCTTAAGTAGTAACAATACAACGTATTTTGTTCAGAATTATTTTATTTGGATTATAGCAATTAGTATCACTGATCAGTAGGCCAAATCCAGGCAGAGAGCACAGAATCAATTTCACAAGGCAACAACACGTACTAGTATTTTAGCATACAAACCATTTCACTGTATATTATCGAGTAGAAATATCTTCCAACCATGCATAAAAACTCTATGCTTAATCTTTCAGAGCTCCAGGTAATACCAGATTTCTAAATATACAAAAAATACATTTAACTTATAATAATCTTAGTGAATCAGACTTATAAAATTACAATTTTATTCTTCACAACATAGAAAAAATACAAAAATGACTGTATATAGTTTTCAACCAAATTTCACTGACATAAATATACATCAAAATGTATGATTTGATGTATACTCATGAAAATTTTAAGCCGAAAGATAGGTTTTAAAATGACACTGCAGATTGGTCCACACAAATGCCAACCTTTCTACTGATAAATAACAAAAAAACCCCAAACCCTTTGATAGAAACATCACATTGTGAAAAATTACAATCTGCCTGCACCATAACCTGCACCTTACTGCAATTTACAATATGAACATTTCTACAATTCCAGTTGTAAACTATACACTGGTAAGAACCTTGGTCTTTTAGAAGGTAACGAGTAACTTGGACAAAGCCAGCATGGTAGAACATAAAGTATTGTCGACGGAACCAGTGCACACAACACAAAGGCTACCAAAGCAGAAAACATGTCTGCTGCAGAAGTTTGGTGATGCTGACAGAAAACATACAAACCAAGTAAATAGACTGTGGGAAAAAAAACCCTTCTAGATCTAGCGACAAAGAGTACTAATCAAAGCTTCTATTATAAAGGTCACATAAACCACATTACAATTTCAGTGACTGACAAGGGGAAATTTGTTCCTTGTTTTATGAGGAGGAAAAAACCCACACATGTGACCAAAGTCAGTATTAGGGAAAAACCCAAACAGTATTAGGGCATTGCACTACAGTTCTTACTCAAGATCACTTTCCAGTGATTTCCATGGAAGCTAACCTTGAAAGAGCACTGCAGGCTGAAGTGCTGTAATTCTTGTACATACTAACTGCATGTTCATACTTCAGAATATAATTTTTAAATCAACTTTGCTAATAAGATTTCTTACTATCAAAGCAATTTTTTTCTTTTAAAAGGAAGAGTAACTCCATTTTCTTTTAAAAGGCTGTAGTTTATTTGTGTGGTAAATTAGTATTTTCAATTAAAGTAAATATTCCATACTAAAGCTTATTCAGTAAAGATGTTTGTTGTACAAGCTTTCTCCCTACTGGCATCTTTCTGCTTTCCCATAGTGCCAATGCTGTCTAATACAGATCTGTACATCTTTCCCATCAACAGAGCTATGAGTTTGTTTCATACAGGAATATTACACAGCCATTTTGATTCTCCAAATTGGACCAACAGATGTGTAAACAAATCTTTTATTTGGGCACAGAAATCAAATCAAGAAAAGTTCAGGAGCTGAGCATCGACAGTATCCAGTAACCTGAGTACATCAGGAAATTAGATCCTTTAGATGACATCCTTTAGAAACACTGACACTAACTCCTTTGATAGCAAGTATATGCAAAAGGAGATGTTTCATTCAGAGGTGGAAGTTTACACTTTCAAACAATGAGTTCAGTATAATGAAACATTTCTCAGATCACTACAACAAAGCACCACATACTCTAATGGAGAATAAATTAAAATTGTTGCATCTTTGAATGCAAAACCACTCTGAGGTTGTATAAGGCCATAGCGTTTTTAATTACAGCCAATAACTGTCTCCAAAAGGTTTAAAATAGAAGCAAAGATCATTATTATCTCCTACCCTCTCCCTGCTTACAATAGTCCTGCTTGTGTTGAACAGGAAAGGTGTTACATGTATTACTGAGCGCTAGGAAAATTCAGTCAGACTTTTTGATGGAGCCAAAGAAAATTACTGAAAAATCCCAAGGTTTTTTTTGTTTGTTTTTGGGGTTTTTTTTTGGTTTTTTTTTTTAAATACAGCTCTGACAAACATAAACCAAAATAATTGTAAATCCAGCTCTCCCCAAGTGCTAGAACAGAGAGCCCGTGTCCTTAGCACTTACTGGCTATGTTTAGGGAGAGCTGCAATGTGTCAAGCACAAGTAACTGGGACACAGATATGGGCCATATCCAGGGGGAGGTGCTGGCAGGCACAGCACAAGACTAGTATTGCAGGGACCATGGTAGTGGTCACACCTCATTTATGCACTAAATCATGATGTTTCAAGAGGGAAGCCTGAGAAGCCCCTGTGTTGTTGTCTAGTGGCTCTGACTGGGTGAAGATAGGACTATTTGACTAGCAATCCCTAACAGAGCAAAGGCCATAATGTACACTGCCTTTGCTTGGGTATTTGTTCATTTCCCTGCTCCCTTTGTCCCTTCTATTCCCCATCCTCTGCCCCCAATCAACAGTTTGTTCAGAACTTGGGGCACTGCTCACACAGCATTAGTGCTCTCTGCCTTGACACAAGGTTTTCTCAGTTCTTTCATTTTCTGTTCTACCTTCCTGACGGAAGGCTTAGCCTGAAAACCCAGAGAAAGCATCTAGGAAAATTTAACTTTCTGTCGTCTTCTGCTCTTTCAAAAGAGCAGATGAGGGAGGGCTTGTCCAATCTGCAAAAGCAGCATGTAACACATGAGATAATCTGCTTTCAAAGAAGGAGCTTAGGACTTTGCAACACTTCAGAACCTGAGTGCCTGGAACTGCCTGCTTGGATGTGCCAGAGTGACACACATTAGTCACTTGAGAAAAGTTGGGTTGAGGAACAAGGCCCTCAAATGATTCCACAGTAGACCAAATAGTCCTCAACACTGAAAGATGAGTACCACTGAGATAGTGGACAGTGATTAGAGATGATAGTTTAAAGTAAAAAAGGGAGAACTGCACCTGTTTCTGGGTGACCTGCCT
This sequence comes from Haliaeetus leucocephalus, assembly GCF_000737465.1. Classification (NCBI taxonomy): domain Eukaryota; kingdom Metazoa; phylum Chordata; class Aves; order Accipitriformes; family Accipitridae; genus Haliaeetus; species Haliaeetus leucocephalus. Next base: position 23,137,927 of record NW_010972437.1, read on the forward strand.
CCTTACATTGTTTAGATTCATTACTGAGATCGCTAGAAATATTACAGTTAGTATTATTTTTTTATGTTTAAAAAAGTATCCAGGATGCAGTACTTAGAGGAGTTTTAATGTTTCAGATAAGCATTACAGCCTCTGAATTAACATTAGCATTTGAGTAATCAGCTTAAACAAGATCTTCAGAGAACAGACTCTGGTCAGACACCTTACTGCTTAAATTCCTAAAGAACCACATTCCCCTAATTTCCCATAATTGGTTTCCTGTTCTTGTTCCCATCATCTTTTAAATACACAACCTACCTTTTTCAACTCAAACACTTTGGCTGGATTACATTCTCCACTGGAGTCTGACAAAATCCTAAAGTATTCCAGAGCATATTGTTTGCTTTCACAGCAATACATACAGTTTCTGGCATGCAGTCAAGCACTTAAAAAAAAGACGTATCAGTAATATAACCCCAATTCAAGCATTTAGTGGGTACAACTTCATCACTCATACTGCAACCTTCAGGCATTTAGTAATAAATGAAAACCATTTAGCACATCATTTAAGAAAAAGGAAAAGGCTAACTGCCAAGCCGTATAAAGTTTAAAAGTTTTCTGAAGCACTGCAAGCTGAAAATTATTTCAATGTTTTACATTGTGGAATTTCCATGAAATCAGATTTATTGGTTATTCTTGCTAAGTTATTGGTCTTTTACCTCTGACTTATTTTATCTTGGTATATTCTTTATAAATGTGCTGGGTATTGAAAATCTGCAGCATTTTGATGTTTGAAAAGTTCTGAAAAAGAGTTGGAATTACTCCGACTTCTTGTGTTCTTCAGTGTGGGAAAGTACCTTTCGCCTCTGATGTAGCATATGAAAATACAGCTGAGGAAAGACTGAAGAGAAAACAGACTTAAGTAAAGAAAATATAAAGTGAGGCTTACACATCAATGTAAGATGCACAGTCACATGCTCAAGGTCACCAATTCTCTATTAAAAGAAAACATGCTTATTCACTTTCTGCTCAAGTCATCTATTGCCTTTTATTCTTTCAAGAGAATAAGTGATATGGTCCTCAGGCTTCGGTACTATTTTTTTTCCTAGAGCAATGACATTTGTAATTAAATGCAAAATGCTTTATTTAACTCTGCATGTACAAGCAGGATGACAAGTTTCCTGAACTGCACACATGATAGAAAGAAAATACACTGCATGAAGGAAAAAGTCCTTCCGAAAGAATGCCATTTCCAGATTTGTTTCATTTCTTGTAATTCTAGTGTCACTTTTTCAGGATCTAAAGAACTTTATACAAACCGCTGCCTCTTTCATCTCTTCTCTCTATCCTCCATGCAAAGCTTTTTCTCCTCCTATTTCTAAGACATTACACAGAATGTTTGCAGAACAACAAAGCAGGGGATGGAAAACATAAATAAACAGCAAAAGCTAAAATTGCCATGAGACACTGAACCTTTGTGAACCATATGAAAATTAAACTAGGTCAGCATCAGCCTAAATTATATGTTACACATGCAAACTGTTCATCATAAACATAGGCCAAAGTCTATTAAATTTGTGTACTAAATTTTTTTTTGCAGGTCAACATTTTTTCTTTTGGCTTTCTTTACCCTGTATTTCACTCCTGTTTCCTCCCTATCCTGATTCACTCCACCAGAGTTAAAGAGTGAATACAGCTGTCCGGAGACATAACAGAATACAGACCCACATGGTTTCTCCATTAGAAGTTTACATAATGGGGATTCATTACATGCAAAGAATTTAATGACATCTTTTCTAGAAAGATGTCAATTTTGACAGACAAGTACTCAATTAGAGACTTAAAGTGAGGTAAATGGTAAGATGCAACTATCAAGAACATAAACCCCTCAATTTTTAACAACAGTTTTCAAAGCTTGCTTTCCTTGTGATATGAACATTCACAAAATTTCCAAGATCTTCAGTGGGTTCAGAAGGCTTAACTCCTGCATAGGTAGCTTTTATGAACGAATAACTGAACTATGGTGTAACCAATGACTGAAATTAACATTATTTTTCTTGTATTTCAGGAATAAGACAGGAACACCTTCATGTAAAAAGACACCTAAGACTGCATGAGTCCAAACAGTTGGTTCTCAGAGTTAAAATACCAATTCTCAATAATAATTAAAAAAAAAATAATTTAAAGTTATTTAAAAATTCAAGTTACACATCCAGCAAATGCTAATGGATCACAGAAAACACCTCATTTAAGAGACAGCAATTTTAATGGAGAAAGGGGGCTAAAATTGTTACTTGGGTACAATGTGGGTTTGCTCCCACATGGCCCGTCCCCTGCAATCTAGCTACTGCACAAGAAGTAATTAATACTTGTGGTTATTTTGACTAAAACAAAAGATACTATTCTGGCTGCTTGGAGTTAGTAACATCACAATTTTTGGAGGAGAGGGACAAGTAGAAAAAAATGCATGAAATGGGAGGCTTTTTTTAAGAACAGCTGGAAAAACTTATGAACCTTGATGTCAAGATGGTTCACTGAAAGTGTAAACGCTTGTTATAGAGACAGGCACACTACTGAAATTTATATCTTTGAATATGGTTTACCATTCTGCACAAACAAGGTTCATATAAAGACAGCTACAGAAATAGCTAACAGCAGCAACATCATCACTACATTATTCTGCATGTTAGACTTTATCTGCACATTTAAATTTGCTAAAGGCTTCCGTGTTTCTATTTCCCATTTCAAACCAGCAAAGCCAAATCTTCACTCCATTTATAGAAACATCAACCAGAGATTATGTCAGCTGAAGTTAATTCAACAGAAATGGTTCCCTACCTACTAATGCAAAAGCAGTGTTCGTATGCTTGGTAAAGAACTGAATTTTAAGAAGCTGTTTTGAACTTTGTTCTCCTAAAAGTCTGTAAGGGGGGGGGGGGGGAAATATTTG
>NW_010972437.1:23140865-23159574 GCF_000737465.1 Haliaeetus leucocephalus
AAACTGGGTGCCGCCAGGGGGGAGGGCCGGGAGAGAAGGAGGGGGGGGGGGGGGAATATATGAAGATGTCAACATTTGCCAGGAAGTACCACAGCTATTTGATATTCCAATTGTAAGACAAAAAACCATATATTACTGTTTTGCAGGTGTTGGTAGAAAGCAATCCCTGCAGTTTTAACTCCAACTTTTTTCTTTAGATAATCTTCAAAATAAATTTTGCAAAATTAGTTATATGTGTGTTAATCCCACAATTATTATCTTTTTCTGTTACAGCTTTTAATATAAAAAAACCTAACAAACTCATACTTACTTGGAATGTAAGAGATCATAACCAGGATCAGGAATGTATAGTAGTCAAAAGAAAAATTGTACTTGTTAGGTAAACTAATGGAATACAAGCCAGACTGCCTGACGAAGGGTAATGCAGCATATATTGTGAGTAATTCACCTGAGACTCCCATTGGATACAATATTATAAACAAAGTGTACCTAGAACAAAACATTTACAGAAAAGATTAAAAGGTATGACAAACTCTGACAAAGTATTTTTTAAATGCTACTATGGATATTCAAATTTTAAATTCTCAACTCAGTATTTATTTCCCTTAGCTCTTATTTGATTAGAGCATAGCAAGGTATGAACGTTATTGCAAGATAAGTATTCAAATCGGCAATCAGTTTGAATTATTTAAATATTACCTTTAAGAGTCTAAAAGCTATCCTTAAAACTATTCTCCTCCACCCCTCCACATACTCTGTTACTCCTTATTGTTAAATGTCAGTTTCTGACAAACACAATCACTTTGTAAATGGGACTGAGTTCTGACAAACTACTTTTTCAGCTTACAATGCAATAGATATTTTTAACCCAGAAATCTGATGGAAAGAAGCTAGGGAGTCACATTTACAAACAGGGCAATTACCTTAAGGTGGAATCTAATTTTTTGTACTGCAACTATTTCACAATATAAATATCCCTGTCAAATCAGTGCTTTAAGGCTATGATTTCTATTATGCCACCTACCTGGCCCATTTGATGAGATAAGGGAGATGGTTTAACAAGCTAAAAGTATAAAAAGAATAACGGATTATCTCAGTGATTGTCCAGGCCACCACAAACAACAGGACACTATCTTCAGTTTGTACCTGTAAGAAAGAAAAAAAAGCTCAGTATGAATTCAAGTGTTACTAGTAACTCAGTAACTCACCAGACCCAAGAAAACATCAAAGAAATCAATTCCCACAGGTTGCTTTACTGCATCATTTTAGAGAACAGACTCCAAGAATGAGCTTAAAAGCAACATTAATAACACAGTAAAACCCCCTTCTTATCATGCTCCATATTTTTCCTAGCTGCTTAAGAATAGCTCTGCTTGGTTATCAGGTAACTTAAGATCTCCCATTCTGTGCAAGGTAAATCAATACAAGAAAACGCTCAAATGCTGAGAACAACTCATAACTCTTCCATTCCTATATAGTACCAGCTTCTATTTCAGTCCTGTGATTGCCTCCTAGTGCAGCAAGCAGGAAGGATGCTAACACATTAGTCTAACACTTTATATCTGGTTTAGAATTTATATTATGATCCTAGTTCGTTCTACTTCTGAGTAGAAGCACTGTTTTTCTCTTTCTACAGATGAGAAACTGGGTCCTAATTTTGAGCAGTAGCAAAACCGCTAACACCAACACACAGGCTGGGAGGAGAGAAGAAACAGAAGCTCAGATTGTCTCACCTCAGGCAAGTTTGACAACTACCTACTTCACTGTTCTTTGCTCCTTTTTCTGCATATTGCATCCAGCATAGTTCCTCTAATGTCACACTCATGGCATTATTATGTTTCACTGCTTTACACCTCTTAAAGCTTTTATTTCAGACACACTTCACTGAACCAGCTTTTACTCCCTTCATATTTTGAAGGTTAATCTTCAAAAGCATGTATTTTTAAATGAATTATTAGATTTGGGACCATAATTATGAGGTTTAATTTTCAGATGGAATAACAGTGATGAAGTAGTAGACGGGGTCGCATACCTGCACTACAAACTCATGAGAGCACAAGCATGATTTTTATGCAGCCCTCCCATTCCTTCCCTTCCCTTCAGCAGAATTCTCAGCTGTGTGAGTACCTTAAGCCCAAATTCAGTGGGCCATGGGAACAAAAAGAGCTCAACCACAGGGGCCCGCATTTTCTTTTTTCCTCCAACTCTTGAAAAAAGGGAAAAGGAAGTCAGTAGGTGTGGGTGGTACACTCTATTCATCTTGGGCAAAGTACATGTACAAATGAAAAAAGGAACAAAAAAATGTATGGCCAATCAGAAACCTTTTAATAGGAGGGGACTGATACTATATTTGTGTGTAAAAACACTCAGGAGGATTACCCATAAAAAGCTTTCTGTTACAGACTACAAAACCCAGAAAGATTTATATAGAAATCTTGGGATATCCTGGAATGTAGAGCTGCTGTTAATCTATATTCTGCTGTGTATAGCATTTCAAGTCACTTTCATTGCATTTTGCAGCAAATAAACCTTGTCCTTTTTCTACATGAAACTCTGATAATTTGCTTATATATTAATCTCCTTTACAACACCATAAAAGAACAAAATCCAAAACTTATTGAAGATTTTCAGAGAAGAGATCAAATCTATTTTTACATTGCTACAGGATGCTAATCCTGTTTGGGGTCTCTTTATAAGCAAGACTTAGCTCCCAACCCAGAAAAGTTAACAGCACTTCACAGATGATGCTGTTCCCAAGGAGCAACATGCTTCACAAGCACTCCAGAGCTGCATCTTCTGGTCAAATTAGGAGTAGCAGCTTCGTGAGTTCACCTAAACCTATGAGTCACAGACTTCAACCTGTACTTTGAAACCCCACTTCTTTCCCTACCTATGGAAATCAGTAAAACCAACAAATAAAAATTTGTAGCTTGAAGTAGCACCCAAGGACACGAGCAAGGACAAGAAACTGTGAAGCTAACAGTGAATGATACATGCAGAAGTAGAAATCTGGCAGTTCTATCACAGGACTTCTGTAACACTGTCTTCACAGGTCTAGCCTTTCCCATCTACTTTAACATTAGAACTGTGTTTAGAAGTTATTAAAACAGTTCATACCTTTATAAAACACACACACATAACCCTGGTAAGGTCACTTAAAGAATCAATGATTGTGCCTTTATAGCTTGTGTCCCTATTTAAGAAAGAACGAATACTGGAAATTGGTGGTAGTTTTCATACAAGAGTGACCTATACAGTTTTCAAATAGTTCCATTCTGTGCAGTAAGGAAAAGAAGGCTCCTGTGCATTTTGTCATCATATTTTAACTACACTACAGAGCTCATCATTAAAAAGTATGTTTCTTACACACTAACAGACCTGTCAGAAGTCTGTCACTATTAGAACATCTCTTCGAGGACTGACAATTTTTCAATACTTCAAATAAAGAAGTCTGAGATGCACGTTATCAAACCCCCGGGAACTGATTTACAAAACAGTCTCTCGAGTCTTACTCATTTAGGCACTGATAATGATGCATTTGTATCATTCCTCTTCCAAGCTGAGGATAAGGAAGATAGTACAGCCAATAAACAGCAGACTCCTAGTAAACCACTAAAGCCCAATGTTGCCCTCAGAACTCTGTTTCTCTTCCTGTACTTTTTCATACCAGTCTTTGAAGGAGGTGTTAGACAAAGTCAAAGCACATTTTAGACTTTATTTACAACTTATTTGTCCAGCTGCCTTAATAAGAGCCAATCATACCACAGGCATAATTTTTTGGCATGTGTTTCAAACTGATTTATAATCAAGGAGGGTCCTGAATATATTTTAGCTTATCTTCCATACTATGAATAGCAGACAATGTTTGTTAAAATGTAAGAGAATCCATAGCCTTTTAAGTTGCAAAGATAAGAATTGGGAATTGACAAAATAAAGCCTGAGAGGTTTTTCCTGTTCTGCTTGCACATGAAAAGGAAAATTCTCTAGGATTTCTCCATGTTAAGAGTAACAGTTTGACAAATTATTTGCAGAAAGTTTCAGCTGAACACCTAATTAAGAAATCCAGTGCAGAAGAGTAACACCAGCAGCACTATGCAACTGTAATGATGAAACAGCATGTCTCCCTCCAGAGCGCTGGTTCTCTGGTACATTAATGTAAAAAAAAAAAAGAGAGAAAAAAGGAAGCTTCACAGTAGGCACAATGGGCCTGACAGACATTTGTGTTATACAGTATTACTCAAATTTTACATAGATGTAAAGCAGTGATGAATTAAGCTTTTCAACTGCACTCACCCATTTAGAGTTCTGAACTTTCCAGCATGGACTTCTTTTACTACAACTTAGTCTTAGATATCATAAATTAGGATGCTCTTCCCTCTTTAAGTATGCTTTACTACTGATGGAAGATGCCAATTCACCCCTGCTGATACTACAGTCCTAATTACCAGCTCAATATTCTGTACATGCCATCTTCACATCACCGCTTTCGACTGTGTGTTCTAGAAAGGTTCTTCTGAACTATATTTATCTGCAACTTATCTGTAACTGAACCCAAGTGGATAAGCATTAAATCACTGCTAACACCATTTTTTAATTACACAACAGAACTGGGTGCAGAATTATCTATTGGAACAGAACTCTACGAAGGCCTACCATGACGTCACCAGACGATCTCATTGTTTACACAAATTCAAAAAGACAACTTTGAACCAAAGGGCACCTTCTGTTCTCCTATGCCTACTTTCTTAAAGTCCTTCACACCAGTCTGCTCATTCTCTTCCCTCCTTTGTAGGAGAAACGGTAAAATTCACCAAACTGACTTCTTTCTGATGTAATGACAAAATGATTACAAGTACTCTATTACATGCCAGGCCTTCCTCCACTAAGCTAACAGATACTCATATGGTGGAGGTAAAGGGAATCTCATTGCTACCCAAAGAAGTGTGCAGTGCTTTAACATTTGCCATGCTTTAACATTTATTATAAATACTTTCAAATTGAATTTAACAACACATCAGCACTAAATTCAACAAAAAGCACAAACATGTTAGTGGCAAGAAGCATGCTTCAAATCACATCACATATCTAGAAGTGTATTCTGACAGAAAGGAGGGATGCAATACAGATGTTTCTTCTTTTAACTATATATTATATATGAAAACAGTCTGGAAAAGCAAGATACTGAACAAGTCTCACTTAAAAAGTTAAAGAGGAAAACTGCATTTTATTTTACAAGAACCTCATCATGCAACTGCATAGCTTACAAGTTCCATAAAGCTGTGTGAGAATTTAATCCTGGACTTCACCATGGAGCTCACTTGTGCAGACAGCCCTTTAGAAAAAGTAGAACACTCGTGACACTTTCAGTACATCTCCCCAGGTGAGGCTGCATGCTCTCTGGCTGGGGGGAAGGGGAGGGGTCAGAATACAGCCTCTTCATTTGATTTATTTGCTCTAAGTCACAGGTGAAAAATTCACCACAGGATTCCTCATCCTTACCATTCTTATGCCCACTTTCTAAGACATTAAAAAAGTAACACATAATAGAGTCTCTTGCAATACTTTAACCAAAAGACCACACAAATGTGAAGAAAAAACCTGCACGCAATATTGTTGAAAGAATACTTGTTAAAAAAACCCTTGTTAAAAACTGAATGTTAGGCTGAATTTGTTGCTCATTTTCTCCCATTTTGCTGTTTTTCTCTGGTGAGAATGTGGGCATAAGTTTCAAAAAACCTAACCCACAACCATTTTACAGGCTTCCCTTTGATGTCTAATAGACAACACATGGAATAATTCTAATCCATGCATTCCAACCTTTAATATTTGGCTTACTTCAAAACCAGGAGGCAATTCATAAAAACAGATTATCACTGTTCTTTATGAAACACCAGGTACCTCAACACTATACAGGTAAAACGCAAAACTACAGGCATTTTTCTTTAAAAATATTTTCTACATTTATCTAAAAGCTAATGTCTTGGGATTACGGCTTTTTTGTTGTTGTTGTTCAAAATCTAGTATTTATCTCCAGCAAATTAACAGAGACTGGAGTACATTTATTTGCCCCCAAAAGTGAAATCCATCAGAAGATAAGTATTTACAAGATTTTGAGTTTACTGAGAAAAAAATAACATTCTTCCACTTTAAATAGCATGAAACTAAGGCTCCACATGAACAAGCATCATAATATCAGACAGGGCTGTTAATTACTAAGAACTACAGTGACTTATGTTACTCTACATGTGGATGGATGCTCTGATAACAGGTTTGGAGTAAGGAAGAGAAAGCAGCTTCCCTGAAGACTTGGTAATGAAACAACCTCCTTAAGACATTCTCCATGTCAAGTCACAAAAGATCTTATGCATATAACAACACTAGATTACTTATTTCAGGCAGCCATGCTGACACTGGCATCAAGACTAATTTCTTTCTTTAATGAGAAGAAAACCAGTAAGATTGGTTGGCTAAAGTAACAGCACAGATGTGGCATATCTGGGCTACTACAAGGTATTCAGATGACATGAAAGAGTCGGTCAGCATGATCTGTATCAATTAAAGCATGTTCAGATTTTAAAATAGCTATCAGGAATAATTTTCAAATAAGACTGCTTCCAAAAGATTCTGCAGAGATTTGTATAAAATACAGCAATATTTGGTGTGGTATGCAATGAGAAAAAAACACACAGGCCCCAAACCCACCTACGCTTGAATGTAAGGAAAATGAGGGAAGGACAGAGGGAAGATTATACTGTAGAGTGGTAACAGAGAACATCCAGGCATTGCTGTGCACAAACAGTTGAGGGGGAGCTTCCACATGCCATGGTAAAGAAAGCAAACTGTGTATGAAAGAGGGGGGCAGTGAGGAGATTTGGCTATTAATTATGGCACTAGTGAGATCAATACTAGAATGCTGTCCCAAATTCCAGGTTCCATATTACACACTGGAACCTCTTCAACATTAAAGCAAGGACTGCAAAACAATTTCAGGAGCTAGATGTCTTACAGCGAGAGAATCAGACCTCAGCCTATTTGATTGTCAAGAAAAGATGACATCGGATTTATTTTTATTTCTTTTGATCCACAAATTTGCATAAACAAACACAAGTCATTTTAAGGAAAATAAGACAGCGATCAACACTTGCTTTTCGGCCTGGGTCATTAGTTTTTCTATCTATTTTGTAGCTTAACTTACCTCTTTCACACTATGTGTTACTGCCCACGTCAGGAAAACCCTTGACATCACTTGGAAAGCAGTCAGAACAACAGAAGAGGGAACAATGCCTGGAAGATATTTTGCAATTAGTAAATATTCCTGACTGTCGGGGTGGGAGGTGGGGAAAATAAAACACAGCTAAGCCAAAGTCCAGTTATTTGAAATTTTTGGAAGAAAAGCATTTCATTTTTTTAATTTGAGAGTACGAAGTCTGTCCTGTGGTGTGTTTATAGAGCCTAATGCAATGCAATCCCCTGACAAGACTTTATGCATCAAAATGCAAATAAAAATAATTGGTCTTGTTGCAATCACAGCATTCCTTAACATACAAAACAGCTGAGTAAGATGAAATAACTTTAACCAAATAGCTTTTAGGATACAGTCTTTCAAATAAACCTTGTTTGATTAAAATGTCCAAGATACTCTTCATTACTGTGATTTAAAAAGTAAAAAAATAAAGATTTTTTGCACAGTATATGCCCGAAAACAGCAAGTAAAAAGTATAACTACTTTGAAGAAACACTGTATCTATCAGAACATGGGCTAGATCAAAGTTTGTAATTCCTTCCTGGGAATACAACTTTTTAAAAAAACAAAACAAAACCCAAGAAATAGCTGATGCATTGGTAGGTACAGAAACAATTTCAAGATTTTCTCAAGGACGCTGATTTCACTGGTTCTTCTTAGCAAGTTCTGAGGTGCTGATTAAACTACCACTAAAAGGATCCTACACACCCAGGCCTGAAAGCACAGGAATGGTTTTAGACTGCAATATTACACAAAACTTCTGAAGTTCACAGCACAAAGTTTTCTTTTCTTCCAATAGCATGATGAAGACAAATGCAACAGCAGTTGCACCTCCTAAAATACACTAAAAAGTGCTTCTAAAACTAATGCAAATCACAGCAAGCAACACAACAGCCTCAGAAAGATGTAAAGACCAAAGAGGAAGAAAGAATAAGAAAAGCCAAAAGCAAGTTTAATCAGAATTATTTTCAGTCACACCACCATTATGTTAGTCTTCTTTCAGTGTAAAAAGAGGGAAAAATCCTACACACGCAGTGCTCTTCAGTTTTATCACATATTGTTCATAATCTAATTTCTGTTGTCAAACCTCGGGGCAGAATTGTTGTCTGTTACTCAGACAACACAAAAGGGGGTGCTAAAAAACCCCACAATCTGTACTCATTAAACTCTGTCCTGGTTTCAGCTGGGATAGAGTTAACTGTCTTCCTAGTAGCTGGTACAGTGCTATGTTTTGAGTTCAGTATGTGAAGAATGTTGATAACACTGATGTTTTCAGTTGTTGCTCAGTAGTGTTTAGACTATAGTCAAGGATTTTTCAGCTTCTCATGCCCAGCCAGGGCACCTGACCCAAACTGGCCAACAGTGTATTCCATACCATGGGACGTCCCATCTAGTTTAGGAACTGGGAAGGGGGGGGCAGGGAATTGCCACTTGGGGACTGGCTGGGTGTCAGTCGGCGGGTGGTGAGCAACTGCCCTGCGCATCATTTGTACATTCCAATCCTTTTATTACTACTGTTGTCATTTTATTAGTGTTATCATTATTAGTCTCTTCTTTTCTGTTCTATTAAACCATTCTTATCTCAACCCAGGAGTTTTACTTCTTTTCCCGATTTTCTCCCCCATCCCACTGGATGGGGGGGGGGGGGGGGGGGGAGGGAGGGAGTGAGCGGCTGCGTGGTGCTTAGTTGCTGGCTGGGGTTAAAGCACGACAAATTCTCACTCCTATGATATAACAGACCTTTTCTTTTATACAATTTAGATCATCCTTTCCTAAGCAAGATAGCCTAATGTTCTTGCAAAGGAATCTATAAATAAGCCAAAAAGACTGTGCAGGAACCATCTAAGATTATCTCACTAGTGAGACAAACAAGGTTTTTCATTATAGCCAAGACAATGCCAATCTATGCCAAAAACAGGAGATCAAAATAAGTGACTCACCAGCTACGATTTATGTAAACTTTACTTCCCTCTACTTATTTACTCATTGCTCTGAAAAGATACCCAACAGTCAATTTTAAACTTGGTATTTTCAAAAACATCTGTCACCACTTATACAATACTGCACATGCTAGAGCAGTGCTTGACAGAGGGCTCGGGTCCAGAACCAAGCAGCAAGTAAGCCATGCTCAGACCTTTTCCAGATCCCGGACTAAGCCTCCCACCTCCAGCAGGAAATCCTCTAACTCCCAACAAGTGCTTCCTCTCTCCCAGGGAGTTCCTGACTGAGAACAGGCTGTACACATAGCTTACAGGTGGAGCCCTCATGTCCCTCCTAACTGAGCAGGCTAAAGCAAAGTCAACCAGTGCTGCCTTTGGCTTGCCAGATGGTTATCAGTAAGCACCGCAATAGTAGGAAGGCTGGTACCGTAGTGATTCTGTAGGCTGGGCCTGTACTCACCAAAACCTTCTTGCTTTTCTCCATTCCCTTCACAAACTCTCTGTACTACTATTGCTTTTACATTTTGGTGTCTCCTATCACCTCTTTCCATACCAAACTCCTCCAGGCAGAAGCTCTTCCATGCTATCAATGCCATTCATACACTTGGCTTCCGTCTGATACACAAGCCAAGGAATTACATGTTCACTTTCCCATTTGCCTGCCCTTCAGTCTCTCCTCTTGGTCTCTGGGCTACACGTTACCTCCCCTCTTCATGCAGAGCTCTCCTCCTTCATTTTTTAGATCTTTGCCACATGCCCAAGTTCTGTTCTCAACCATGCTTGATAGAGACATTCCCCTATCCATCTTCGTATTTTGAAGAACTTGCCTCACAGATGCTAACATTTCAGATTCCACTGAAAAGATGTGGAGAGAAAAGTTATGCTGATACACACAGCCATCTGTCACAGATAAGCTCCCCTATTGACAGAGAATTACAGCTCTAGTTATAGAGCTGCAAATTTCCTGTTTCTCCTTGCATAGAAACTTCTACCAGAGTCAGTAGGACTACAGCAGACAGCAGCAGTGTATCCAGCTGTGGAAAAACCCTTCACTTTATTTAGGTGACAAATGCTGCCATTGAGGAAAAAAAAAATGCATGGGCAGTTATAATAAAATAAGTAGGTTTTTTTATAAAAAACTTTTGTAAGGGAAAGCAGAAAGATAGAATTATGGTGTAAAATGTTGCAACATTCCACTAATGGCTCACTAATATTAAATCCTGCAACCTAGGAGAACATAGGCTAAGTGGATCCACACCTCAAATCAGCTGAGCCAGGATTATTAGCTTTGCACACAGACAGGCCGCTACAGTTATCTTGTTTGCTCTTCTGCACCAGCCTGGAAGGTGAAACACAGGACTCTCTCCTGCTATTCATTGATTTCTGTGGACATATACTCGAAAGTGTGAGGAAAAGAATCCAATTAAATTCTTTACACTTTTTTAGATTTAATACTAGTAAACATTGGCATCTGCACACAGGTTTAGCTTAAGAAAACAGTAGAGCATTATAGGTTTAGGATGGTAAAATAGCATTTTATCTGCAAGTTTTTTTGCCCAGTGTTTTGAGATTTAACTCTTCCTTCTTGCCATTTTTTAAATAAGACTTCAAAAATTTCATATTTTATTATTAATTTTTGACATGAGAAGTAGGTATGGCTTATTCTGGTAAAAAATGGTAATTGAGATTTAGTAAAATAAAACAGTATTGGAAGGACTGCCTTCACAGCACAGGCAACTATATGATACATGCAGGTTACTCTGAGAAGCCTTCACATTAATTTGAGGAGTATATGATCATTCATTTCTTGGCATGATCTGTGCACAGCCTACAAACTGCCCTTTATAAGATAATGTTTTCAGAGTAACTGAATTATTCAGGAAGGTCAGAACTACTTTATCAAACACAGTATTAGACTGCCCTCTGCCGACAAATTTATGTATATGATTTTAAGTTTTCCAACTACCATATTTGGTTATTAAAAAAACATATATATCCTTTGCACAGGAATTCAATATGAACCTACAATCCAATACACCCTCCAGTATGTAGATTGTTTGTACGATACTTGAAAAATAGCAGGTTTGTAGCTGCCACTTAAGGAACCTTAATACCATCTTACTCTTCAAAAAAGTAGCTAGCCAACATTCAGATAGAAGCTCAAACACTTATATTTAAAATCACAAGACCAACTACTTGAACACGACTGTCTTTTTGTGAAGACTGGATTGTTTAGAAAAATCAGAGTTAAGCAAAGGTGTGCAGACACGCACTGCTCCCTTTTATAGCAAATTGGCTTTGATCTTGCAGAGATTGCCACACATCATCTATTCTATGAACAAAACATCCAAATACTGAGGCCAAACTGTTCACTACTCATGACGACTTAACAAACCTGACAAGATGCAATCCTGTCACTCAAGACATTAGGCTCTTCAGGTTGACTGAACCACGACACTGCTACTGATCCCAAGCCACACAGACACAGTTGAGTTCCTGCTACCAAGCTAACGAACAAGCCTCACAGTACTGGCTAACAAGAATTGCTGAGTCAAGTCTTAAGTAATTTGTACTCTCCCAAACTGTTCCATTAAAGCCCAGCCAAATCTGGGATAAAGAATGGTTACCCCTTCCTAATTTTACAAGGTGTATCTATGCTCTATGGATGTGGGCAAAGTTCTAGTGCTTGAAATGTTATTTTTATTGGACTTTAAATTACTTCCAGATAGAAATATTCTTTTGGAGGAAAGACAGCTTGGTACAGAAGATTATAGGGTGTAGAGATGGAGAGTAATGATCTCCTATAAAACATTTATAAACTGCTCTAAGATTTGTAGCACTGGACAGATCTAGATAAAAATAAAATGTCAAGTAATTGAAAACCTGTTATACTATTTTCCTTTTTGGGATTTAACTTGTCAAATTATTTAGTAAAAAATTGGAATGTACTTCAAGCAGGAAGTAGCGAGTTATGCAAGAATTAAATCTGGCAATTCATAGACCATAACATTTTTCACGCTAATATATTGCTAAAATTGCAGTCTTCTATAAAAATAATAAAACTGAAAATTTGCAAGCTTACCAAATGCACAGTGCAGAATCTAGAACAAAAAGAAAAAAATCAAATCACTAACATTTCAAATGAAGCAGTTCAGAAACACGTTTAGTTCTATCACAAGAGCTTAAGATTCAATATTTGTATTTCGAAGATTAAGTTTAATATTTAGCTCTGCTGCCCAAGCTAAATAGCAGACAGTAAGCTCCCTCACCACTTGCTAAAAGGAAAAGTCCAGCATTTGTGTGAGGCATATTTCTTAGGTTTACCTTCAAATCACTCTATAAATGCTAATGAAAAAACAGGTACCTAGAAAGCACTGTTCAACAAAGGCTGCCTTAATTCTCCTAAACAAAACACTCATGCAAATATTTGTAACGCTAGGGAAGAAGACTACACCTACCTCAAGCAAAGCTCCAGTTTGGAAGAATTTCAGGGGCTTTTCTATTGAATAGTAAAGGCTATGGTAGCTACCTTTAGCCAGGTATGCTCGAACTAGACCAACTGCAATAACAAGCCACCTGAAAGAGAGAAAAAAGTCTAAGATAAGGAGACATTAAGCAGAGCATAAATACAAAGAAATCCTTAATACCTTATCTGAGAAAGCAACAGGCATATAAATGTCCTGAAAGATATTAACTTTTTGCCTACCCACTGCAACACTGAAAACATCAAATATCTGGATTCTCTGCAAATTTATCAAAGTTAAAGATTATGCACCAAAGATTTTGGCACCAACATGATACCAATGTCTTTAATGTCTAAGTTTATTTTTCAGTGAGCTGTATTTAATTTAGTTATGGAAGGTATTAATGACATTTTAAATAAGACTGGCATCACATTTTGTTTAGTTTAAGCAGAAAAACATTTACTGCTAGTCAAACATCTCTTACCATACCATAACTTAAAAAAGTATGACGAACAATTATGACTGAGAAGGCACTGATTTTAATGTTTCAGTTCAAAGTAAGCCCTTAGACTTTATGGCAGACCATTCAGCTTAATTGCTAGCATTTATTTTATGAGAAACAGTTATGGGTAAGTAACTGCAAGAAAACGGAGCCTGCTAAAGCCTTGCAGGCAGCAATGGCCATTCCTGTCCCAGCTTTCCTTTTAAAGCAACAAACACATCTAGGCCTATACAAGTAGTGCCTATATACCTGCAACTATACTACAAACAATGTGATCTATCAACCCTGCTGATTTTCCCCTCAAGTAATTTAGGAAGCAGTCCTAAAAATTCTTCCTCCAATCTTGGTCTATCTTTCACTACCAGAGCTGTCCAGAGTCAGTGTTTGCCCACAATGTCAGAAATTCTTCAGTGAAGTCTAGGACAAGCCACAAAACTAAGGTGGGTACACCCTGGTCAAGCACTTTTTCATTTGAAATGAGCATCTGTAGTTAACTTTAGTTTCCAATTGCTTGTGGCAAACATGGCGAGAAGGGGTTGGAAAACATGAAGTGGGAATCCTTACCAGCAGCTTGCAAACTTTTCACTGACACGTTCATCCTGGCTGTCTTGCCGTCAGCTACTCCCAATGCCACACTACTTTACCTCCACCTTGTTCCAAACCCAGAAGTGCTGTTACAAAGCTTGTGCTAAGTCACCAAGTGTCTCTGCTAACAATAATGCACCTCAGTGGAAGTGTGTGTAGACACGTAGAAAGTCCCCTAACTATGCGACAGCTTTTCACTCTTCAGAAAAAATCTGCAGCTGTGGTTTTGTAATAGGGAAGATGAAGAAATTCCTTTAATTTACAGCATATTAGGTGCTTACAAGTACCGCATTAGGTATTATAAAGTATATACAAATATTGTTCCAAATGTAATAATTGTTTGAAATACACTGTGAAGTTCAGATTTTTCAATAATACGCAACTCTGGCATCCAAGTTTGTGTTTGTAACATCGTTTGTATGACTGAAAAAAAGCTATTTCATTTCTGCCTGGACTCCTCAGAAGATGAGCACCAAAGAAAAGCAGTAGGAGTGGGGAAGAGAAATGGGGAATGAGGAACAAGCCCTCCCTTTTCTCCGTAGCGACAAGTTATTTCAGTTAAAGCTGCCTTGTGAAACCAAAAGACAAACATTTGCCAGGTAATTCCTGTTTACAAAGAAAGAATCCAATTTCTTACTTGGACTTCACTGTAGAATAAACCAGTAGGTGCTGTAGTATTAATGACTCTCCCTTGCAACACTGACTGCTTCTTTTTTAGAAGAGTAAATCAGAGCAGGTTGACACCATCCTGTTCCTATCTGTCAGGTTCCTCTATTTTTCCTAATCTTCTGTGTTTGTTGAGAAACTTTGCTCAACTGAGCATTTCTCAGGTTGCACAAGATACCAGTTCTTGGTTGTGCCTGCAAACTGTTCTCACCTTAACTGAGCGTTTGGTGAAGCACATGGCTCCCAGAGGAGCTCCAGCCCCTTGCTCACCTCCACTCTCCCTGCCGGATCACTGACTCCAGCAAGACCGTACTTTCCATTCCATTTACTGTCCTTCAAAAAGCATTTAATACAGATCAAAGTATTAATCAGTACAAACTTAAAAGCTGTGCCTAGTTTGTGTTGAAGCTTTTAGTATCAGTACCTCTGTCCTGCTTCTGTGATTCTTAAATTGTTCTTCACCCTCTATGACTAGAGAAAATGGAATAGGAGTAGGTGAAAGTGAGGAAGATCAATGGAAAAAGAAACACGGTGAGAAGTTTAAAAGGGCAGCAAAAGGCATGACTGTCATATGGAAGCTAAGCTGTAAGTTAGTTTTTCCAGCTTTCTCTGACCTAGATACTGAAGTCCACCTAAAGTACCAGCTGGAGTTACATTTTATTAAATTACCACTGTCATGCATGTAAACTTTTAGCTAGACTCTTACACTCTTTGATTAATCCAAACTAAGGAAAATGAATACTGCATACACACAATTTAGTTTTTTTCCTTTCAGTTGCTCAGACTTGATAAGCAAGCTTCATGCTCAGATCCTTCATTTAATTCCCATTATTTGTCTTACAAATTATAAAAAGGTGTTTTCTTATGCAAAGTATACTGAGGTTCTGCATCATTTATGCAAGAGACTACAGCAAAGCTACGCAGCGAATGCACCTGAAAAGGGAGAAGTGTACTTTGACTGTCAATAACCAGCCACTGAAGATGTGGACAATGAAACTCATAACCCAGAATACTCTTTGCTCAACACTGATAACACAAACCCTTGCAAATTCAAAAGCTATTACATTAAGATCTACCTTCTTGAGTGAAATCCTTTTGAAATCCATTGTATATACCACCACCAGCTACTTCTACCCAGAGGTACTAGTCAGTTACGACGCTTTACTAAAAATAAGAAACATAATCACATTTTAAAGCAGCTTATCAAACATTTACACTCAAGTCTAACACAGCATGCCCTCCCTTCTCATCCCCCCATTATTCAGTGATTTCAGTCAACCGCAGCTTTTAGGAAATAATTTCTATGCTGCATCTATGCCTCCAGAATGAGCTTCCTATGCCAGGTCAGGCATGACTACATGACTTCACGCTGTGACGGGAAAGTAACAGTTTGACTGAATGCAAGAGAAGAAAGATGCAATGATTTCTACAGCTTAATACTTTGAACCATGGTCAAGACACCTGAGCAAGTACAGTGGAGAACCAACTCCAGGACTAGTTATTCCCTGTTGCATCATGTTGGTCCCTTTTCTGAAAGAAAAGGCCCCAAACATATGGTAAGTGTACACAAATGGTAGGTGTACGCAGCTTCATTTAGGGATCCACAGGTGTGTATACTTTTCCTACTGTTTTGCTCTTGCAAAATCCATTGTATTACTAGGAATGCATATACTACATTGACTACAGTATAAAATTAGAAATAAGCTCTATTATTTTTAGAATCAGTATGTTTTCTTTATCTAAGTCAAAATAAATGCAAAGTAAATACAGTAATTATGCTGAGATTTTTCAATTGTTACTTGATCCATTTTAAATAAAGCTAATAGCCAAGGCAACTATGATCTTAAGACATTTACTCTACTACCTGTTTATTGCACAACAAAGCTGTTGTGTACTTCAGTTTAAAAGCCACCTTTTTGTAAAGCAAAACCAAAAAACCCACTTAAAAGCATTTTTTTTTAAAATCCCATGTGTTTTTACAGCATCACTTCATCATGTAGGCACCTTCAAATTTTTGGTGTTTTCTTTTCACAATTCCTTTTCCACGGCAGTGCTGTCTGAGAAACTAAGTCTGAGCACTCTGACACAGGGCCAGTAACCAATTACTGCCACCAGCTGTGTATCAATCTTCCCATATGAACAACTGGGCTTCTGCCAACCAACTCCTGAAAAACTACCTTATTATGAAGTCTTTCAAAAAGAGGAAAATAACTACTGAGGTTTTTTTTCCTAAGCTCAATGTTGTATACTGTGGAATTTCAGCAGTGTCCAGGGGAAACACAAAATCCTCATCCATTTGAAGACAAGTTATCAGTCAGAGCCCTCAACAACCAACCCCAAAAGAATGGCAGTGAGTGACAACGCAGAGATATGAACCCTGATCACAGGACTCCTACTGTAGCTCTCCAAAATGCAGAAATCATCTAATCACAAACACGCCCAGAAAAAAGCAACTTATGTTAAAGCACCGTAAACCACATCCCACCCAAGACTGGAATTTTCTAGGAAGTTTGGTATAAATCAGGAAAACAGGTAGTGTCATGATCAAGATTTACATGACAACAGGAAGCTAAAGCCACATTTATGCTATTTATTTCTGAGTTTCTAACACTTGGTTTTAATTTTTTCTTCTGAGGAAACAGAAATTTCATACGCTTAGGAACTTGCCCTACCATGATAAAAACCTTCAGGACCTCTAAAGAAACTTTCCATTTATACTGCAATTTCTCTTTCAGGTTTTTGAGATCTTTTATAAATGTGAGTGAATTAAATACGAGCAGCTCAGCGAGCAGGCAAACGCTTTTACTTCTAAAAAGAGCTCAGAGAGGTTAACTTCCTAACGTCGTGCAGGGACACCACAAACTGAAGAGACCTCCTGACTGCCTGTACTCTGTTGTATTGCTCAAATAATTAAGTATTTCTGAAACAAGAGATTCATTTTTATCAAACCAGCAGGTAATTATCATTCCCCTCGTGAGTGAAATACCCTGCAAATATCACATGGAAGCATAAACCTGCTTAGCAGTTCTGTTTCACGGTAGCATGCCTACTGGGTAATGGGTGTAACGAGCACCTTACAAGAACTGAGCTCTCCCCTCCCAGCTACCTTTGTTCCACGTAAGTGTAATGATCTTATAAGCTGAAAGAGCACCAGCTAAGACAAGAATCACCACGCCCAACTGCCTTACTGAAATATATCGTATCTATGTTAATTCTATAGTAATCTTCCCCAGAAATAGCAAGACTAGTCTGTTTGCTTGACTCCTCACCCGCCAAGGTTTATCTAGTGGGACACAGGCTCCTTTGGGATCCATTTTAAAGGCTCTTTTCTCCTCCCACCCAAACAGCCTCAATCTTTCAAAAGATGGTTTTATTTTTATCTGGATTCCAGGAAGACTCTACAGTCTCTTACAGAAAAAAAACCAAAAACCAAAACCCAAAACAAAACCCTCCTTTATCTTAATTTCAGAGTCCCCAGTTATCGCTATTTTTATTTCTGCGCCCAAGAACACACCCGAGCACGCACCAACCAGCCCAAGTCTCCATTTTGCTACACAGGGCAAGAGCGGAGCATCAAGCAGGCCCAGGAGTTCACGCGTAGTAAGTGGCAGCTTTCAACTTCAACTGAAGTACGTAGCAGCTGAAGGGCTTACGGGGAAATCTCGCAGGGCTTTGACGGATAACAGCTTTGCCTTCTTAACTACAGCTATGGATAAATTCCCTGCATTTACGTTCACCTCTCTACTAAAAAGTGCTGGAGCACACACCACAGAGGCGGCGAGGCGAGGACAGCGATCTACGCAATCACCTGGGTGAGAAAACAGTTGCCGAGCAAATTAAGGCGTCAATTATAAAACCCAGCAGCTCCCAGAGAACACGCGCTTGTGCTGTCCCGCCTAATTCGTTCTGGAAGGGGCGCGGGGCAGAGGACACGCCGCAGAGGGGCTCGGCCCCCGGCCCTGACCGGCCCCGGGTTATCGCCGTAGCACGGCGCACCACGGAGAGAAACGAGCAAGCGAGCAAAGCAGCTTTACGTACGTGGAGAAGAGAGCCCTCTCCGGCGTGAGAAGCAGCAGGAGAGGGCGGGTCGTGGCGGTGGGCTTTTTAGCGTTATCGAAAGCGTGAGGCACCCGGTAGCACGAGGGACACGGGGAACGGCGTCCTCGGGCGTGACCCGCCCGATCCCCGGGCGGCGCGGAGGAACTCCTCTCCCGGCCCCGCGACACCCGCCGGGGCCGCACACCCACGGACACGCGTGCCCGCACCCGCACGGCCGCAGCCCGTCCGAGCGGAGCCCCCCCACCCGCCG